>NC_133652.1:177742979-177914765 GCF_009905375.1 Apium graveolens
AATGTAGGACATCCTGTAAGAGTAAGATTATCTCCCATGTTCGTATGTAAGCTATTTTGTGTATTATTTTGTAAGTGTGAGAATATGCGTAAGAGTATGTGTAAGGGTATGATTTTATTTTATCATTATTCTTTCGATTATATTATTTGTGATTATTATATAAAATTGTGTTAGGTCCCAATTTGTTTGTAGAAGGGGGGTTGAATACAAACAATACCGTTTAATCGAATAAAATGCGGAATAAAAATGTGAAACAAAATTCAAGTTAAATAAAACTTTTATTAAACTTGAAAGGTGTTATAACAACGGTATCGTTTACAAGGGATTAATCTCAAATCAATTATTACAAATCTAGAATAAATTTGACATGAACTTTTTCTATTTTTGCAATAAAAAGATCAAATGCTAAATGCGATTTGAGATTAAGTTCTAGGGATTTTAATCCGCTAGATTGTTACACAAGAACAAGATAAATAATTCTAGTGGTTTGGATTTAATTTTACAATCTAGAATTTTGATCTTGAATAAAGCAGATGAAAAGATGAAATATTGCTGCTTGTTTTTCTTTTCTGCTTGTTCTTGACTTGTGTGTTCTGTATGAATAATTGCATGAATGTCTTCTGTTTTTTTTTGTTGTTTAAGTAAACAAAACAATCCAGTTGAATCAGCAAGACTTTCGGCAAGACAATCAAATGAACTGGCATGACAATCCATTTGAACTGGTAGGACTTTTGGTGAGACTATCCTTTTGAACTAGCAAGACAATCCCAATAGCTAGCAAGACAATCCGAATGAACTAGCAAGACTTTCGGTATGACTATCAATTGTCATATCGATTGTCATAGTAGTTCAAATCATATTGTCTTACTGAACTATTAATAGATTTTAATCTAATAACAATTCTGAAAATCCTTAATATTAATTCTGAAGTAATTAGTCAATTAATTCAATTAATCAATAAATTAATCTTTGCAGATATAATTTATTTTCTTAATTAAATTATTTGACTTAATTAATTAATAGAGAATTAATACTAATCTTGAGCAGCAACCATTGTTCTGAAAATCTTCTGAAAATTACTGTCAATTATGAATCAATTCCACCACTTCAATTTTGACACTCGATGTACTGTCTGGTTCATGAGTGACTAACTTCCGTGACGTTTCTTCAAGCCTTGACCTTGATACTCTTGATTTTCTTCAGACTAAATCCTTGTAATTAATTGATACCCTGACGAGATCTCTGTCACTTGATTAAATCCACAATCTTGATTTATATCACTGAGACTTGATCAATTTCTTGAGCTTCTTCCAGTGAATTAAGTAATCAAGTCTATAGATGAACAATGCTTCTTAATCCTTTGACATATGTTACTCTGTGAGATCTCTCTGACGATAGATCCACTATTTACTTATTACATTCTTATTTGAGTTGAGTTAAATCCTCGAATAAACAAATAGGCTATGACATAAGCCTTTCAATCTCCCCCTATTTGCTTGTTAGACAATAACAACAAATACCTAGAGGATAACTCAACTAACAAATAAGAAAAAGATATAAACAGTAGTGCAAAGTAAATAGCAGAAAAGTTCTAGATTATATTTAACATTTTCCAGATTCCATAAGAAATTTACAAGTGAATACAAGATAGATGTTCCTCTAGCCTGAACATATAACTACATTATTCTATCTTGATTCATAAAGCTCTAATCATATTACATTGAGTTTTGAGCTAATTGACTTCAGTTGTCTTCTCTTCTGACTTCACCTTCTTCTAAATCTTGAAGCAACTCCTTGTCAAAGACACGATCATTTTCTGAAGTGAAGCTTGCCGGTCTGACTGGTTGAACTCCAACTGACTTCAGCTTATTCTTGAACTGATTGTACCTTTTAATATTCTTTTCACAATAAGCTTGAATCAAATCAGCAGCTTGAGTCTTCAACATGGATGAGTATCCAGCAGTTCTTAAATGATGTTCCATCCAAACCAGATGCTTAGCTGAGTAGTCTTTAAAAGATTGTACATCTAGCTGACAGATTTGAAGACAATCAGACTTAAAGAATCTCACCTGATGAGGATTGTTGACCACTTGAGGACTAGCCCTGCTGGCAAACTCTTTAAGCCTTTCTTGAAGAACTTCATTCAATTCTGAGCTTCTTTTTACTTTGTTGAGAAGAACCCAAATCTCTGACAAAGAACGATTCTCAAACAGATGAAGTGACACCTTGAAAGATCCTTCACTCTGACAATATACAAAAATGCTCATCTCATTTAGGGATCTGTCAAAAGCAGCTGTGATCCTTGAGACTTCAGTCTTGATAGCATTCATGTACATGTCATTGTTAGGATTTGAGATTTCCAGCTTGTCAAGAAGATGTAGGAACTGCCTATCATTGTTAGTGCTCAGCTGAGGCATATCAAGTACTCTCCTAGCTTCATCCCATTTTTCACCAATCTTCAGTCTGACATCTCTTCTCCTTTCTTGAGCCTTAATGTCATGAAGACGTTGCTTTTGAAGAGTTTCTGTTCTTTGTATGTCTTTCCTCATGTCAATGATCTGGGAGACTTTTTTGAGTTCAGCTTCTTTTCTTTTCATCTCTGACTGCTGCTGCTGAAACTCTTTCTCAAAGATAGGATCCACTGTAGCTTCCTCTTCCCATTCTCCAAAATCACTTTCCTCTTCAGCTTCAAATAAACCATCTTTATCTTCCAAGACTGGTTCAGTGGGAATGTCAAAAATATCAAAGTCATCATGTTCTCCACTATAGTAGACATCATCAGCCTTTCCTTTGTCTTCAGCAGAGGTATCTTTTTATTTTCCCTTTCCACTACTCCCTTTCTTCTCCCCCTTAGTTGAGGGATCCTCTACTGACTTTCCTTTATACCCTCCATGACCTCCATCACCTCCAGAGCCTGAGCCTCCACCAGACGGCCCTTCAAAGTAAGTTCTTTGTTCTTCATTAGGGCAGTGAGAATTCTTGATCATGAAATACAAGTGTTTCATTCCTTCATTAAGATGTTCCATGCCCGTTTCTATCTTTAGAAATCTGGAGGAGTCCAGTGCATGATTCATTTCAACCAGGTCTTAAAGAGAAGTCATTCTTGTATGTAGAGAGCAGAAGTTAGAAATGTCATCAGCTGATAAAGTTAGAGTTTCCTGAATGGAATTGAGCTTTGTTATGACAGTGGTCTTGAGATCTGAGATATCATTCCTGATGAGTGCCAGCTGATTGTTGACAGAGGTGGAAGAAGAAGACCGTTCAACCACTTGTGCTTTGAATGATTTAGCTTCAGCTTGGCTTTTAGCAAGTTCTTCTTTTAAAGCAGCAATTTGAGCTAACAGGTTTCCAGTGTCTGTGTATGTGTGTGCTCTCACCTGAATTTCACTCGTGTTTGGTTCACTCACCTCACGTGCTTGTGTTTCTCTCAATATAATTGCTCGTGAGGAGTCTTCCTGTTGCTGTTCTTCTGTACCTGCAATTAAAATCACCCTAGCCTCTTCAAGAGAGGTCAGTGGTGGTGCAATGGGAATTCGCGAGTCCCTATCCTCAGTCAATACTATCAGTTCATTTGAAATAGATGTCTAAATTGCTTCAGGGATAGATTGACCGAGTTGCCCTCCACTTTCTCCAGATAAATCTGCGAGTGGAGAATCCCGTGAGGGAGCCAGAGTTGTTGGATCTGGGAGGGGAGAAAATGACTCTATTAAAGGTGGCTGAGAGTCAGATTTTCCCTTAGAAGCATGTGACTGCTCTTCTTCCGTAACTATGGCAGGCACTGTAACAGACTCTATGTGCACTCCTCGCTCCGTGTCCTGAGTATCATCTACTGGTATGTATGGTTCCATTGTGAGTAATGGAATTGTGCTTGACTCAGTACAGGATGCCATTGCCCTATGGCGAATTTCAATAGATTCATCCTGTTGAGAGAATGTCTCTAATAACTGTTCATTGGCCATTTCAAAGTCCATGTCCTGTTGGGAGGACAAGGATGGGCTTTCAGATGCCTCAGTATATGTTCTTCTTTTCTTGGGAGGAGGCAGAGCTGAGGGTTCACTCACATTCAATAATACACTACTTCCTATTAACCTTCTGGGTAACATTTTAGACAGTGGGGGAGAGGTTGAGATAGGTTATGACTCTGTGTTTGGCTCTATGACCTGAGATTGAAGCTGTGGTTCTACAACTTCATGGTCAGTCCTATCGACCACTGGGGGTCTTTCAACAGAAGTAGGAATGGAGTGAGAGAGAGGAATTACTACCTGTAATGGAAGAGCATCTGATGTTGGAGGAGCCTGGGTGGCTTGAACCACTGGAGGTTGAGGTTGCTGTTCATGACCGGGAAGATTGAAAATAGGTAAGGGAATATAAGTGGCCATGAAAGCAGATACAAGTACTGGAACTTGCATGAATTTGAAGGTTGTGTCTTGGCGGGTGTAAATCTTTTTGCTTACAGGAGGGGGTTTGCTTACTGCAGAGTTAGCAAAAAGGGCTTTGTGCTCAGGTGTGAGAAGATGATCTGCTATAAGCATGAGAAAACGAGCATAGTAACACGAGACCCTACAATTTGTAGAATGATCACGTAAAGTAGTAGTGAGACGTCTCAAGAGAATGGGAAAAAGTAGTTTGCCAAAATTGATCCTTTGATTGAAAATAACCGCAAGACCAATATACTGTAGAGTGGAAGTGATGTTGTGAAAGTTGGATTTAGTGCAGTTGACAAACACTTTAGAAAGTGTATCGAAGAAAATGTCCCATTCAGACACCAAATTGGATTTTGAAAGTTTTGTTAAATTGATCACCCCCTGATAGTGAATAGCATGGAAAAAGTTTGTGATATCATTTTCAGAGGGCAAATTACAGAAATTGTCCATAGAAAAATTTAAAGCTGGATTGACGACTGTTTCATCAACCACATACTGTGTGTTTGCCACGGTGAATGAAAAAGATTTTGAATCATCGGCCACAGTAGAGGTTGTGCAAATCAGTCTAAGTAGATCGACATTTAAAAGCACATTTGATTTAATAGCAGAGCTAACAATCGAATGGTCATTTAAAAATCTAATCCATGGCTTAAATTTTTCCACATCACATTTTTCTGGATTAAAATAACCAACCTGATTATGCGTGACAATTTGGAAATTGAGAGCCATTTAAAATAATAATAAGACACACACTTTCAGAATTTTAAGAATAATATTAAGAAAATTCGAATTAATTAAATTAATTTAATAATTCGAATTAAATTAATTATAATCGAAACATTTAGACAGAAATGTATCTCGTTAAAATTCTTAACTCACAAACGCAGATTTGAAAAGCCAAAAGACACAAAACAGAAATTAAAATTAAAAAATACCCAAAATCTCCAAACACAAACAGATTTTTTTTAAACAAAAATTCAACAGCACTTCTGTATGTATATACTTGTATGTATATATCACAGGAGTGATGATTTTTGTATGCTGAGTAAAAACTCGAGCAAGGAAGACAAGGAAGCAGTTGAGTTTGATTCGAATATGAGAGAGAGAGAGAGAGAGAGATAACTGATGGAATTTTTGAAAAACAAAAAAAAACTGAACTGATGAAACTTAAAACACACACAAAAATGATTAAGTAGTATAACTGGTATGACAATCGGATTGTCATACCGATTGTCATACCGATTGTCACACCAGCTTAAAGACAAAACAAAACAAACAAAAAAAACAAATAATAATATATAACTGGTATGACAATCTGATAGTCATACCGATTGTCATACCAGTACAAAATAAAACATAAAAAGTCTGATATTAATTTTATTACTGGCATGGCAATCAATAGTCATACCGATTATCTTGCCAGTTATAAAATTAATCTGATTTAAAAATAAACAAGTATTAGTACTCGAATGACTTTCAGCAAGACAATTTCAATTGTCTTGCCGATTGTCATTCTAGTATAACATAAATTAAGTATTTAAATATACTGAATAATTAACATAAAAACTGTTAGAACACATAAAAAAAACAGAATATATAAAATATTTCAATTTCAGAAAACTGAAATGAATATTGCAGAAAATATTTACATAAATAAAATAATTAAAATATTTCAGAGATAATAATATTTTCAGTCCAAAAATAGATTTCTTTTGAATTTTAACAAATTAAATTCATAGAAAAATATTTTTAGAGAAAATAAAATATTCTAAGACATTAAAATTAACAAGTTGAGTAAATAAATAAGATAAGATAATAAAAATTATATAGAAATAAGCAAGAAATATGATAAAATGATAAAATAAATTTGCAAATGAATTTTTCATTTATGAAAAATTTATTTGTAAATTCATTCAAGAACAGATCTCGGATATTAACTAGATTAATCACTAAAACTATTCAACATACCCAATTTACCAACTAATCTGGTAAATGTGGATTCATCAAGTGGTTTAGTGAAAATATCTGCTATTTGTTCTTCTGTTAGAACAAAAAATAGTTCAACGGTACCATTCATGACGTGCTCTCTAATAAAATGATACCTGATGTCAATGTGCTTTGTCCTCGAGTGCTGCACAGGGTTGTTGGTGATGGCTATTGCACTTGTATTGTCACATAAAATAGGAATTTTTTTCAATACAGAGCCATAGTCTCGTAGCTGGTTCCTAATCCACAAGATCTGAGCACAGCAGCTTCCAGCAGCAATATATTCAGCCTCGGCCGTTGAGTTGGAAACTGTTTGTTATTTCTTGCTGAACCACGAGACTAGTCTGCTACCTAGGAATTGACAACTCCCTGAGGTGCTTTTCCTATCAACAACACTTCCTGCATAATCTGAATCTATATATCCAACAAGGTTAAAACCAGATTCTTTAGGGTACCAAATACCTAGATTTGGTGTTCCCTTAAGATATCTTAAGATTCGTATAACAGCAACGAGATGAATATCTCTAGGATCCGCTTGGAACCTTGTACATAAGCATGTAGCATACATAATATCTGGTCTACTTGTAGTAAGATAGAGTAACGAGCCAATCATACCTCTGTAGCTTGTGACATCTACCTTAATGGAGTTTTCACATGGTCCAAGCTTGACAGCTGTAGTTGATAGAGTCCTTGCTGATGCAGAATCCTCTAGATTGTACTTTTTGAGGAGTTCCTTGAGATACTTGGATTGACAAATAAATGTTCCATCTAACCTTTGATTTACTTGTAATCCAAGAAAGAACTTCAGCTCTCCCATCATGCTCATTTCAAACTTGATGTGCATTAACTTAGCAAATCTCTTACAGAGATTATCATTAGTAGACCCAAATATTATATCATCCACATAGACTTGGACTAATATAGTATCATTCTTATGTTTTTTAGAAAAGAGAGTTTTATCTATGACACCTCTAATAAAGCTATTTTCAATAAGAAATTCAGAGAGAGTGTCATACCATTTTCTTGGAGACTGTTTGAGCCCATAGATAGCCTTGAAAAGAAAGAAGACAAAATCCAAATGATCTGGATCTTCAAAACCAGGAGGTTGCTCTACATATACCTCTTCATCCAGCTTTCCATTCAGAAAGGCGCTCTTGACATCCATTTGATAAACTTTAAAGTTAGAGAATGCTGCAAATGCCAAAAATATCCTGATGGCCTCTAGTCTAGCCACTGGAGCATAGGTTTCATCATAATCAATGCCTTCAGCTTGTGAATACCCTTTTGCTACCAGTCTTGCCTTGTTTCTTGTAACCACACCATCTTCATCTAGTTTATTCCTGAATACCCACCTAGTACCAACAACTTTCTTGTGTGTAGGTCTAGGTACCAGTTTCCAGACTTGTTGACTTTCAAACTGATTGAGCTCATCTTGCATAGCAATCACCCAATCTAGATCAGTCAGTGCTTCCTCAATCTTTTTAGGTTCCATCTCAGAAAGAAATCCTGAGAACAGACACTCATTTTGAGTAGCACGTCTAGTTCTGACTCCAACATCTGGATCACCAATAATCAACTCAAAAGGATGAGCTTTATTCCAGACAGTCTGTCTTGGAAGATTTGATCTTGATGATTCGCCTTGAAATTCATTGGGATGTTGTGTCCTACTAGATGATCCTTCAGCATCTCCCCCTGAGTTGTTGTCATGTTGACTTGAAGATTCTCCGTCAGTAGCAGTGGTATCTCCATTGTTGCCAAAGTTTCCATCACTATTACCTTGAGTATCATCATGATTAACAGGTTCTTCACCAGCAACAACCTCAGGTTCTTGACCATGTTCTGATTCTGAATCTGACATATCCTCAAACTTCAGTTTCTCAGAAGGATCTTCAGTTTGGATACTAGGGAGTTTAGTGTCATCAAATGTAACATTGACACTTTCAGTTACTTTGTGTTGATCAATGATATACACTCTGTATGATCTTCTTTCATATCCAAAAAAATACCCTCATATGCCTTTGCCTCGAATTTACCACGATGATCATCTCCATCCTTGAGCACGAAGCATCTGGCACCAAATACATGAAAGTATTTGATAGAAGGTTTCTGTTCATTCAAAATCTCATAAGGAGTTTTCATGAAGTCTTTGTTGATTAGAGTTCGATTCTGAGTATAACATGCAGTACTGACAGCTTCAGCCCAAAAGTACATTGGAAGACCTTATTCACTTAACATCGTTCTTGCAGCTTCAATCAATGTACGATTCTTCCTTTCTACCACTCCATTTTGCTGAGGGGTTCTAGGAGCTGAAAATTGTCTGGTAATCCCTTTGTCTGTACAGAATCCATTGAGAAGTGAATTCTTGAATTCTGTTCCATTATCTGACCTTATTGCCCTAACAGGGACATTAGAATCTAACTCAATCATCTTGATATGATCAATCACAACTTGTGGTGTTTCATCCTTAGAGTGAAGAAATAAAACCCACGTATACTTGGAATAGTCATCAACTATCACAAGACAGTAACACTTCTTTGACATCGAAAGGACATTAACTGGTCCAAATAAATCCATGTGCAATAATTGCAGAACACCAGTTATGGAAGATGTGTCAGTGCCTCTGTGACTTGCTTTCTTTGACTTTCCTTTCTGGAAAGCCTCACATAGTCCATCTGGAGAGAATTCCAGCTGAGGCGGACCTCTTACCAATTCTCTTTTTACAAGAGAATTCATTGTTTTGAAATTGAGATGAGAAAGTCTCTTGTGCCATAGCCAACTCTCATCTGACGATGCCTTTGCATAGAAACAATTGACTTCAGGATTGCTTCCAGAGTTCATGTCAGCTACGAACAGATTTCCTTTCCGGATTCCCATCAAGGAGGGTTTTTCACTTTTCTTGTGCAGAATCTGACACTTCAGCTTGTCGAATAAAACATTGTAGCCGTTGTCACAGAACTAACTAATGCTAAGCAGATTGTGTTCAAGTCCTTGCACAACATACACATTTTCAATGATAACATTTCCAGCTAGCAAACTGCCATATCCCTCCGTTAAACCTTTGCTGTTATCTCCAAAGGTAACCACTGGGCCAGCTTTCTCAACCACATTTGATAGCAGGGCTCTATCTCCGGTCATATGTCTTGACGATCCGCTGTCAAGAATCCACACTACCGGTTGTACCTGTTTAATGCCCTGCAATACAAATGGATTAGACCTTCTTCGGAACCCAAGCTTGGCTGGGTCCGGCATATTTGTAAAATTGGCCTTTATCAGGCAAAACAACATTCTTAATTTTAATATTCTCAACTTTCTCAATGACTGGACATTTGACCTTGTGAACAGCCTTGACAAATTTATGTTTAGGCTTAGGCACGAATGTCTCCTTTCTAGCTTTAGGAGGACTAGCAGTCTTAGACCTATCATGCTTTCTATTATTCACATGCTGACGAGGAGTAGTCTTATCATTAGAAACATGCTTATCATTAAAATAAGCATACATCAGATTAAAAGCACAAGACATACAATCAGGAACACCACATGCTTTATGAGAGGGATTAACAATAGGCAACTTATGCATGGTAGACATGGCATTTGTGTTATCCAACTCATGTGTGTCTGAGTTAGTCTCAACTGCTTTCACAACCTTGACTGGAACTTTTGACACACTTGACTTGGAGACAGCTTTCTCATTAGCATTATCTTCAGCACGGATTTCTTCTTGAATAATAAATGAGGTCTCATCAAATGGTTCAGCAATTGATTCTTTATAGAGGGGTTCATCAACACCCTTAAGCACATGTGGTACTTCCCTGCCTTTAGCACAGACATGAGGAGGGGAGTTTATGCCTAATTTTCCAATAGCAGCATTGTAATCATAACCTATTCCAGATGTTTGATTAACAGCTTGCTTATTGTAAAACTCTTTGGACTTCGAACAAGAATTAAAGTAAGCTTTAACCTTAGCCTCAAGACCGGTGATCTTGTCTTTGAGAATAGTTTCAAGTTGTCTATAACAGTCAACTCTATTCTCTAGAAAAGATACTTGTTCTTTTAATTTATCTAGATTAATGTGCACAAGTCTTAATTCATTGACCTCTTTCTCAAGGTCTTTGATTTGTTGATTTAACAATTCATTATCACGACGAGCACAATCTAAGGAACCTCCTAGATGATAAACTAATTCAGCATCAGTAAATTTTACCTCTTTTCTTGACGATGAGGTATTTGCATCACTAGCCATGAGAGCAAGATTCCCAACTTCTTCATCTTCACTGTCAGTATCATCCCAACTTCTTCCCTTTGCCGGGTAAGCCCTTTCAGATTTACTCTTCTGATTAGAATCGTAAGAGTTCTTCCTAACTTGTTTTGGCTTCCTGCATTCTGTGGCAAAGTGTCCCAACTCATTGCAGTTGAAGCATCGAATGGTGCTTCGATCAACCATCCCTGTTTTATACCCACCACTGCTGGTGTTAGAGGATGAAGATCCACCTTTCTGGAATCTGTTGTAGTTGGACTTGTACTTGAACTTGGGATTCCTTTTGAATCTGATATTTGAGAATCTCTTAACAATCAGGGCCATTGACTCATCCTCCAATTGCTCCAGTTCTTCCAAGGAATAAAAATCATCTCCTGATTGATTTGTAGTAGGAGGATCAAATTCTGCTACTATCACATTTTCTTCAACCTTGGAAGACTGTACCATTCTTTCTGACTGTTGAGATTGTTGTTGATATTGTGGTTGTTGTTGTTGTTCATCAGCTACTAGAGCAGTAGACGTGCTGACCACTCTTCCTTTCCCGTAAACTTCCTTCTGCTGAATCTGCTCCAACTCATAAGTCTTTAACACACCATAGAGCCTTTCCAAAGAAATCTCACTCAGATCTCTTGCTTCTCTTATGGCAGTGATTCTATGTTCGAGATGAGTTGGCAGTGTTAAAAGGAACTTTTTGTTGACCTCCCTGATGGAATAGTATTTACCATTAATGTTCAGGTTATTGATCAATGCATTGTACCTCTCAAATACTTCAGTGATTCCTTCTCCTGGATTGGATTTAAAGTATTCATACTCAGAGGTTAGGATTTCTAACTTATTCTCCCTAACTTCCTCTGTGCCTTCATTAATAACCTCAATAGTTTCCCATATATGTTTGGAATCTTTACAATTCATCACATGTCTATTCATCAAGGGATCAAGGGAATCTACTAAAATTAATTGAAGGCTAGCATCCAGGGAGGCTTTTTCTATTTCAGCAGGAGAGAAATCCTCAGGATCTTTCACATAAGTTCTAGCTTTGGTGATCACCACATCATTTTCTATTACCTCTGGTTCAATAACCATAGGAATTTTTGGACCCTTCTTTAACACTTCCAGATATTTGGGATTAGTAACTTGTAAAAACAATATCATCTTCTTCTTCCACATAACATAATTTTCTTTATCGAATAGTGGAATTTTAACGGTTCCAACTTTTTGTGTAGTCATTATGAATTTTTGAGTGAATAAAAAATTCAAGGAGTGAAAGAAACACAAAAGTCTAGGATCTTGATTTGTACGTTAATCAGAAGGCTCTGATACCAATTGTTAGGTCCCAATTTGTTTGTAGAAGGGGGGTTGAATACAAACAATACCGTTTAATCGAATAAAATGCGGAATAAAAATGTGAAACAAAATTCAAGTTAAATAAAACTTTTATTAAACTTGAAAGGTGTTACAACAACGGTATCGTTTACAAGGGATTAATCTCAAATCAATTATTACAAATCTAGAATAAATTCGACATGAACTTTTTCTATTTTTGCAATAAAAAGATCAAATGCTAAATGCGATTTGAGATTAAGTTCTAGGGATTTTAATCCGCTAGATTGTTACACAAGAACAAGATAAATAATTCTAGTGGTTTGGATTTAATTTTACAATCTAGAATTTTGATCTTGAATAAAGCAGATGAAAAGATGAAATATTGCTGCTTGTTTTTCTTTTCTGCTTGTTCTTGACTTGTGTGTTCTGTATGAATAATTGCATGAATGTCTTCTACTTTTTTTTTGTTTAAGTAAACAAAACAATCCAGTTGAATCAGCAAGACTTTCGGCAAGACAATCAAATGAACTGGCATGACAATCCATTTGAACTGGTAGGACTTTCGGTGAGACTATCCTTTTGAACTAGCAAGACAATCCCAATAGCTAGCAAGACAATCCGAATGAACTAGCAAGACTTTCGGTATGACTATCAATTGTCATACCGATTGTCATAGTAGTTCAAATCATATTGTCTTACTGAACTATTAATAGATTTTAATCTAATAACAATTCTGAAAATCCTTAATAATAATTCTGAAGTAATTAATCAATTAATTCAATTAATCAATAAATTAATCTTTGCAGATATAATTTATTTTCTTAATTAAATTATTTGACTTAATTAATTAATAGAGAATTAATACTAATCTTGAGCAACAACCATTCTTCTGAAAATCTTCTGAAAATTACTGTCAATTATGAATCAATTCCACCACTTCAATGTTGACACTCGATGTACTGTCTGGTTCATGAGTGACTAACTTCCGTGACGTTTCTTCAAGCCTTGACCTTGATACTCTTGATTTTCTTCAGACTAAATCCTTGTAATTAATTGATACCCTGATGAGATCTCTATCACTTGATTAAATCCATAATCTTGATTTATATCACTGAGGCTTGATCAATTTCTTGACTTCTTCCAGTGAATTAAGTAATCAAGTCTATAGATGAACAATGCTTCTTAATCCTTTGACATATGTTACTCTGTGAGATCTCTCTGACGATAGATCCACTATTTACTTATTACATTCTTATTTGAGTTGAGTTAAATCCTCGAATAAACAAATAGGCTATGACATATGCCTTTCAATCTCCCCCTATTTGCTTGTTAGACAATAACAACAAATACCTAGAGGATAACTCAACTAACAAATAAGAAAAAGATATAAACAGTAATGCAAAGTAAATAGCAGAAAAGTTCTGGATTATATTTAACATTTTCCAGATTCCATAAGAAATTTACAAGTGAATATAAGATAGATGTTCCTCTAGCCTGAACATATAACTACATTATTCTGTCTTGATTCATAAAGCTCTAATCATATTACATTAGGTTTTGAGCTAATTGACTTCAGTTGTCTTCTCTTCTGACTTCACCTTCTTCTAAATCTTGAAGCAACTCCTTGTCAAAGACACGATCATTTTCTGTATATGAGCCTTTCGCTCACTGTCGGTCCTTTGTTCTCTTTGTATTCCTCCGGCAGGTATTCTTACTTAGGCGGGCTACTTATGGGAAATGTGTGAGTTATGGAACTTTGAGTAGTTTGGCCTTTCTTAACTTTTTCTGAGAGTTTGTTGGCATGGTTGTAATTTAGTTGTATTTTAATTCAAGAATTGTAACTTTATTGTATTTTTGAGAATTTGTAAAGTTTTATCGGATTTTAATGGAGTTTGGATTTAAATAAGTATTATCTTGAGAAACCTTAATTAGTTGGGTTGTTAAATCAAGCGTCTTCGAACGGTAGTTACCGATGGACGTATAATTGAAATTAATCGGATGTACAATCGAAATTCTAGTGTACTATCTTCAATTGGTAGGCATAGGGTTGCACAAGCAAGCTTCTTTGCATGTACAGATCTCCATGTTTGTGCTTGAGGATCTATAATGGTGTTGCTGCTAAAATAAATTTAACATTAATATATTTCTTGCCCTCATAAATTTTGTGTGTAGATTGTCCCTGAACTTCCTGTTAATTTAATTGATGCAGTATTATTTTAAAATAAATATTTGGCTAGAATTTTTGAATATATTTTAAACGTTCCCTTTCCAGGTCAGACATCCAAACATTTTATCGTTCCTACACGGTACCGAGGCTGAAACTTCTGATGGTCATTCCACAAAGGTTACTATCTACATTGTTAAAGAACCTGTTATGCCATTATCAGAAAAGATCAAGGAATTAAAACTAGAAGGTACACAAAGGTATATTCAAGTTTTTTGAATTTAAATTAGTTCCTTGTCCAAGGATATCCTTATTTACCTGTACTTCCAGTTGCTACTAGCCTAAAAATGGCTAATCATTTTTAATACTTTCTCTGTTTTAGCACAAACTGTTGGAAGAAAGGATCTCACTCAAACTCACACAAGAAAATTTAGGAGAAGAAATGTATTACTTGAAAAATTACTTGATTACAAATGACTTGGTACAAGGATTTATATAGGACTCCATAGAAAGATCTAGATAACTCTTAGACTCCAATAGACATCACTTGACCAAGATACATGTATCTAGAGATTACATGTACCTACACCAATACATTGAACATAGAAAAATACTAATTCATGTACCAAGATTATTCTAGAGACTCCAACACAATTCTATTATTTTAATAGTCAAAAATATATTATTTATTTTTAACACCCCCCTTAATTTTGACTATCCCAAGTAGACTTCGGAATTTGTTGAAGGCGTCACTTTTGAGAGGCTTTGTAAATATGTCACTAATTTGATCTTGGGACTTCACATAATTCAACTCCACTTCACGCCTTCCGATGCATTCCCGAAAAAAGTGATATTTTGTATCAATGTGCTTGCTCCGTTCATGAAACACCGAATTTTTGTCCAAAGCTATTACCAACTTGTTATCAACCAATACTTCCGTGGACTCATTTTGTGGCATGTGGAGCTCTTCCAAAATTCTCTTTTGCCATATAGCTTGACAAACACAAGAAAACGCCGCCACATACTCCGCCTCACAAGTGGACAGGGTAACAATGGGTTGTTTCTTTGAACTCCATGAAAAAGATGTGTCACCAATAAAGAATACATATCCGGTGGTACTCTTTCGATCATCAATGTCACCGGCCCAATCACTATCATAATAACCAACAAGTTTGAACTCATTTGAGTAATGATACAACAATCCATAATCCATTGTGCCTTTGAGATAACGAAGAATTCTCTTGGCCGCCTTCATATGTGTTTTTGTTGGAGCCTCCATACAGCGACTAATAAGTCCAACACTATAGAGTATGTCGGGCCTCGTGCATGTCAAATATCTCAAACTTCCCACAAGACTTTTGAAATATGTAGGATCCACCTTCTCACATTCTTCAAATTTCGACAACTTCGTTCCACAATCAATGGGGGTGCTTATGGCTTGACAATTTTCCATCTTGAATTTCTTCAAAATCTCCCTTGTATAGCTTCCTTGTGATATTAGTATTCCATCATCCATTTGCTTTACTTCAATGCCAAGATAATATGACATAAGCCCAATATCGGTCATCTCAAATTCTCTTATCATGTCTTGTTTAAATTTCTCAAACATACTTGGACTATTTCCCGTGAATATTAAACCATCCACATACAAGCACGCAAGAAGAAATTCTCCATTTTTAGCAAACTTGGCATATAGAGCATGTTCATGAGGACACTTGTAAAATCCTTGAGCTTGAAAGTATTTGTCAAGTCTACTATTCCAAGCCATCAGCGCTTGTTTCAATCCGTACAAGGCCTTCTTTAACTTTAACACTTTTCCTTCTTGTCCTTTTATGATATATCCCAATGGTTGCTCCACATACACGGTTTCTTCAAGAACACCATTCAAGAAAATGGACTTCACATCCATTTGATGAACTTTCCATCCATTTTGAGCCGCTAATGAGATGATTAGCCTTATAGTCTCCATTCTTGCAACCGGGGAAAAAACTTCATCATAATCAACTCCATGTCTTTGATTGTAGCCTTTGGCCACCAATCTTTCCTTATATTTTTCCACCTTACCTTGGGCATTCTTCTTCACCTTATAAATCCACTTTACACCAATAGCTTTTTGTCCTTTTGGAAGTGTTGCTAACTCCCATGTGTCATTCTTCTTTATAGACTCAATCTCGTCGTCCATTGCTTTCTTCCACCTTTCATCTTGCACGGCTTTTTTGAAGCTTGTTGGTTCGGTTTCCGCTAGAAGACAAAGAAGTGTTAAGTCGGAAATAGCGGGAACCTCTTCTGTTTCATCGTATATTTCTCCAAGACTTCTATAATGTCTTGGTGGTGTCTCGTCATCATCACTTGAAGAAGATAAAGGAGTTTGTCCATCACTTGTTGCTCGTGGTGATGTGGGAGGAGTGATATTTTCTTCACTTTCTTCATCAACAAATGGGAAGAAATTATAATCTTCTTGTGTATTGCTCAAATCCCATGAGCTCGCTTCGTCAAATACAACATCTCGACTAATAACAATCTTTCCATTGATGGGGTTGTAAAGTTTGTACCCCTTTGCTCTTGCATCATAGCCAACAAACACATACTTTTCACTCTTGTAATCCAACTTTGTTCTTAGCTCATCATCGACGTGTGCATAAGTATGCTTCCAAAAACTCTTAAGTGAGCAATAGATGGTCTCTTTCCTTTCCATGCTTGTTGTGGAGTTATGTCTTTAACACTTCTCGTGGAACATCTATTTGACAATTAGACGGCACAATCTACCACTTCGGCCCAAAATTCCTTAGGCATATTCTTGCTCTTTAGCATACTTCGAGCCATGTTAAGAATGCTCCTATTTTTTCTTTCGGCGACTCCATTTTGTTGCGGTGATCTTGGAACCGTTGCAGGTCATCTAATACCATGAGCTTCACAAAATTGCAAGAACTCCTTTGAATTAAATTCTCCTCCTCGATCCAAACGAATGGCTTTTATTTGATACTTGGTCTCTTTTTCAACTTGGGCTTTGAACTTTTTGAAGCATTTAAAAACTTAAGACTTTTCTTTGAGAAAGTACACCCATGTCTTTCGGCTAAAATCATCAATGAATAACAAGAAATAGCGATTCTTACTAAAAGATGGAGGATTAAAAGGCCCACATACATCGGAGTGAATGAGTTCAAGTGGCTCATTTGTTCTTGACATAGATTCCTTTGGAAAGCTCTTTCTTGATTATTTTCCGAAAAGACATCCTTCACAAATTTGGTTTGGATGGTTGATGTGAGGCAATCCATTCACCATATGCGTCTTTGATAGTGAATTTAGTCCATCAAAGTTCAAGTGCCCAAACCTAAGATACCAAAGCCAAGAAGAATCTCCAACACAAGCCTTAAGACATTTTACAACATCATTTTGAATTTTGAGAATAAACATACGATTCTTGGTCATAGGCACCTTTGCAATTAAATTATCATTAGAATCTCTCAAATTGAGAAATCCATCTTTCATGGTGATGGTATAGCCTTTGTCCATTAGTTGCCCCAAACTCAAGATATTATTTTTCATGCTAGGCACATAATAAACAATTGAAATAAAATTATGATCTCCATTTTTCAAGCGAACTAAGATGTTACCTTTGCCTATGATGGGCACTCCCGAAGAGTCTCCAAAAGTGACTTTTCCATTTACTTTCTCATCAAGATCCATGAACAAATTTTTATTGCCACACATATGATAACTTGCGCCGCCATCAAGATACCACAAATTATCTTCACAATTTACTTCTCCTTTATACGCTAGAAGCAAAGTGGGCTCATCAACATTGCCTTTATCTTCAAAAAAATTAGCTTTCTTCTCCACTTGATTTTTTGAAGCGTGACACTCGGAAGCATAGTGACCAAATTTTTGACAATTATAGCATTTAACATTTGACTTGCCATACCTTGGTGTAACTCTTCCTCTTCCATGACCTCTTGAATTTCTTGTCTCGTACAATCTTTCATACTTTTGACTTTCCTCCCTTTGTTGGCCACAACCTCTTCCTTGTCCATATAGAAATCCTCTTCCACGTCCTTGTCCAAGACCTCTTTGGCTCCTCATATACCTTCAATTATTATATTTA
Source organism: Apium graveolens (assembly GCF_009905375.1). Classification (NCBI taxonomy): domain Eukaryota; kingdom Viridiplantae; phylum Streptophyta; class Magnoliopsida; order Apiales; family Apiaceae; genus Apium; species Apium graveolens. Next base: position 177,761,234 of record NC_133652.1, read on the forward strand.
AAAGATAACTTTAATTGTAAGGCTTGTTCAATTGGCTCCTTCTTTAACATTTTTTCTTCATGGGCTTGTAATGATCCCATAAGCTCATCAATAGTCATTTAATCTATATCTTTAGCCTCCTCAATTGCCACAACTTTATAATCAAATTTAGAGCCAAGTGAACGAAGAACTTTTTCAATAACACGAACATCACTTACCTCTTCTCCATTGCATTTCATTTGATTGACCACGGTCAAGACCCTTGAAAAATAATCCGAGATTGATTCAGATTCCTTCATTCGCAAAGCCTCAAACTCGCCACGAAGTGTTTGTAGCCGAACTCCCTTTACTTTAGCATCGCCACTAAAAGAAGATTTGAGAGTATCCCAAACTTTCTTTGACGTCGTTGCGGAAGCCACTTTTTGTAACATAGAATCATCCAAACATTGATGAATGATCATGATCGCCTTTTGATCCTTCTTTCTTTGGCCTTGAAGTTGATCTTTTTGAACTTGATTCAAATTTGCTTCATTTTCGGGCACCTCCAATCCTTTCTCCACAATTTCCCACACATCATTTGCTCCAAGGATCACCTTCATACGAATGCACCAATTCTCATAATTATCTTTGGTGAACTTTGGCATTTTCCATTGAGACATTCCATTTGCCATGATCTCCTTCTTCTTTACACCACACAAGCCTTCTTTGAAGACAAGTAAAAGTAGAACCTTTGGCTCTTGATACCACTTTGTTGGAAGAAAAGATCTAACTCAAACTCACACAAGACAATTTAGGAGAAGAAATGTATTACTTGAAAAATTACTCAATTACAAATGACTTGGTACAAGGCTTTATATAGGACTCCATAGAAAGATCAAGATAACTCTTAGACTTCAATAGACATCACTTGACCAAGATACATGTATCTAGAGATTACATGTACCTACACCAATATATTGAACATAGAAAAATACTAATTCATGTACCAAGATTATTTTAGAGACTCCCACACAATTCTATTATTTTAATAGTCAAAAATATATTATTTATTTTTAACACAAACTTGTCTCTTCTGTTGCCTGGACTCGATTTTTGGTGTCCAATTGTCAGATTCTGCAATCTTGTGATCTTTTGCATGTTTTTAAAATTTAAGAAATATAGGGAAAAGAAAGTGAAGTGTCAAGACTTAAAGAGTTTCAATACCCATGTCAAAGGTCTTTAAAATTAAGAGCCCGTGTAATATAGTTTGTCTTGAAATAAGAGCCCAGGTGACATGGTTTGTCCCACATTTTGTTGAATCTTGTTCTTGATAATTGTTTTGATTAACGCTGTCAAGTTTTGTGCTTTCGTATTGTAGATCCTTTGTTTTAGTTGAAGTGCAATTATTGTCGTTTTAGGGTACAACCTAGCCGACTATCCCTTGCTAACAAAATCATGGTTATTGTTCATCTTTCTAGTATTATATCATGGCAGAGGGACATATACCACGTAGAATTGCAAGAAACATTGAAAAAATGATTAAAATATCTAAGTACATGTGGTTTCGTTTTAAGCTATACTAAATGATTTTTATGCAGGGATGAGTATTATGCATGGGGATTGAATCGAATAGCCAAAGCCGTGAGCTTCCTTAACAATGATTGTAAACTTGTAAGCATAATATAATGAAGCTTAGACTTTTTATAGAACTATAAGATTAAATAGTTAATAAAGAGTAGCCAACAAATAAAAAAGCGAGTTTTAAAATAAAATGAGAGCTTCATAATTAGATCAACATACATAATACCTAGATTTCATCCTTTAACATCAGCAAATATGCTTTGTTATCGCCAACAAAGTGTTGGTGTAGTGGTTGAGCTCTTGTACTTCTTGCGGGAGGTCAGGATTTCGATCCCCCTGCGTGTGCGCGTGTTATCAATTACAAAAAAATAATATGCTTTGTTGTCATTTACCACTTCAGGTTTATTTTATAAAGTTAAATTGGAATGCTTATGAAAAGTAAAGTCGTGTATTTCAACTAAGTCAAGAAGCGACACGACTAATGGATCTGGAAGGTGATGGATTTTACCTAGTATATCAGGCCCGAAAACTTTCCCGAAATTAAGAACTGGGGTAAGAGAAATGAGAACAAAGATAGAGCTAATGTTTAATAAGGAAGGAAGGATTCTAAGAAATTGCGAAATTTGAATACAAAGCTGGTGTAATGTGTCTTTGCTCCGAATTGTATTTTGTTGCATAACTTATTTAGAGAGTTTTGTTTAAGCAAATAAAAGATCTACCTTTTTTGTTGCCATATTTGTTTTAAACTGAGAGTTCTTCTTAGTTTGCTAACCAATCTCTATAGCAAAGGAGACCTTGTGATTCCATCCTTTTCTTGTCTCTTGTTTTCCCTTTCCTCCAAAGACGTTATATTTTTCAGGCGCTTAATTACAGTTTAACTATTTTTCTCTATGTCGTACTGTTAGGAGGAAACACACGCACATATTCGAGATTCAATTCTACCAATACAGAGTACGCACACAAACACAGAACAATGTATTTGACGTGGAAAATCCACGTCCCAACTTATATTATTAATCAAAATAATTAGCAATAATACACCAATACATAACACCTCAGTGGTGTCCCAAACTGATACTTGAGTCAACCAATGCTCCAGCATCTCTCACACGATACCTAAGACGACTAGATCTCTTAAGCATACATCAAAACAATAACATGAATATGTATATATAGTCATCACAAACTTAACCAACAAGATATACCTAATCTGATTACAATAATAATTCTCTGTCCATTCAATTATTACACATTCTTATTATGATAATAATTGTCAAAACATATAATTATTACTCAATCCAATCATGTCTTGTATCACCAAGCCCATATCACATATTGGGTTTAACCCTAACAATCCTCCCCTTCAACCCAATACTCCAGATCAGGTTGAATGGTAACCATCAAAACATCAACGTTCGTTCACCGATGCCTCCCCTCGAACAAGAATCCATTCATCCCGTTCTTCCAACTTTAGAGAATCACTAAGGCCCGTAGAGTGACCTCCAATAACTCCAAACTACCGTTCTTCATTCTAACAGCATATCCATCCACAAAATCACATGCATCAACCATGAGTTCCTCCTTACAGTATTGAGTCACCAGTTCCTTGCTTTCACAATCCTTCGGCCTCTTTTCAAGAACATCATGAGTATCATCCAAAAAATTTCACCTGGTCGATCAACCATCAAACCATCGAAACCATTGCAATGATCCAGTCCATCTTCCATCTCGAGTCTGAACGAATTGATCTACGGTGTAAGTCAACCGTCATACCGCACGTAACATTGTCAGCAAATCGATCAACGTACTCTACCATACCAAATTGAACCTCGAATGTTCCTCCAACCCAATTCATCACGAACCTCGAACCTGGCTCTGATACCATTTATTAGGAGGAAACACACACACATATTCGAGATTCAATTCTACCAATACAGAGTATGCACACAAACACACAACAATATATTTGACGTGGAAAACCCACGTCCCAAATTATATTATTAATCCAAATAATTAGCAATAATACACCAATACATAACACCTCAGTGGTGTCCCAAACTGATACTTGAGTCAACCAATGCTCCAGTATCTCTCACACGATACCTAAGACGACTAGATCTCTTAAGCATACATCAAAACAATAACATGAATATGTATATATAGTCATCACAAACTTAACCAACAAGATATACCTAATCTGATTACAATAATAATTCTCTGTCCATTCAATTATTACACATTCTTATTATGATAATAATTGTCAAAATATATAATTATTACCCAATCCAATCATGTCTTGTATCACCAAGCCCATATCACATATTAGGTTTAACCCCAACAATCCTCCCCTTCAACCCAATACTCCAGATCAGGTTGAATGGTAACCATCAAAACATCAACGTTCGTTCACCGATGCCTCCCCTCGAACAAGAATCCATTCATCCCGTTCTTCCAACTTTAGAGAATCACTAAGGCCCGTATAGTGACCTCCAATAACTCCAAACTACCGTTCTTCATTCTAACAGTATATCCATCCACAAAATCACATGCATCAACCATGAGTGCCTCCTTACAATATTGAGTCACCAGTTCCTTGCTTTCACAATCCTTCGGCCTCTTTTCAAGAACATCATGAGTATCATCCAAAAAATTTCACCTGGTCGATCAACCATCAAACCATCGAAACCATTGCAATGATCCAGTCCATCTTCCATCTCGAGTCCGAACGAATTGATCCACGGTGCAAGTCAACCGTCATACCGCACGTAACTTTGTCAGCAAATCGATCAACGTACTCTACCATACCAAATTGAACCTCGAATGTTCCTCCAACCCAATTCATCACGAACCTCGAACCTGGCTCTGATACCATTTATTAGGAGGAAACACACATATTCGAGATTCAATTCTACCAATACAGAGTATGCACACAAACACACAACAATATATTTGACGTGGAAAACCCACGTCCCAAATTATATTATTAATCCAAATAATTATCAATAATACATCAATACATAACACCTTAATGGTGTCCCAAACTGATACTTGAGCCAACCAATGCTCAAGCATCTCTCACACGATACCTAAGACGACTAGATCTCTTAAGCATACACCAAAATAATAACATGACTATGTATATATAGTCATCACAAACTTAACCAACAATATATACCTAATCTGATTATAATAATAATTGTCTGCCCATTCAATTATTACCCATTCTCATTATGATAATAATTGTCAACACATACAATAATTACCCAATCCAATTATGTCTTGTATCACCAAGCCCATATCACATATTGGGTTTAATCCCAACACGTACAAGGTTTTATAAAAAGTTGATGTAATATATTTTTGCTTCAAATTGTATTTTATTTCCTAACTTGTTTAGGGTGTTATCTACTGAGAATTTTTTTAGTTTGCAAACTAATCTCTAGAAAAAATGAGAATTTGTGACTCTCTCCTTTTCTCGTGTCTTATTCTAATTTTCCTTCTAAGATATTGTTCTATTTTTCAAGCGCTCAAGTAATGTTTAACCATTTTTGATCTGTGTTGACACAGTACAAGTAACACCGTATATGACGCCCTCCAAACCCGGGTCAGAAATTTGGGGTTCAGAACACAAACACACTCAATATATATAAATACCTGCTTATGAAAGTAATATGCAAAAACCCTACTTACCATAATCATGGATCGCAACATATTAAAGTATGAAAACAAGCCATAACCTTAACTTTTATTACATCGTAACAAATCCCAACTAGTTCCGCTTACAACTGATAATGACGTCATTCTTATAATCTTACATAACTCATCTACATTATAAAGCTCCTGTTAACTCAGTCCATCTTATCCTGGACTCCTAGCTCGCACACTGGACTGGGAATCTTCGTTATTCCAGGGTGTATAAGTTTTTGCGTACTCAAGAAATTCTATTGAAATACTCGGTTTATGGGGTGTATGTATTTGTGAAGTAGTATCGTATATGTTTGGCTCGTATCTGAGAATTCAACAATCAATGATTTCTGAAGAATAAGGCTTATGGCTCAAGATCAACAAGAATCAGGGTTCAAAGTTAAATAGTTTAAAGTGCTTGCAATATAAAACAAGATTTATTTTGAATAATAACAACATGTTATGAGAAAGTTCATAAATATTCGCAATATATCTCGAAGAAAGGTTCAGAAGGACTTGCCTTATCATAGATGATTTCCAACTTTACTTGTACTCATCTAACAGTTCTACTCATCATTCACTTTCCTTCTTTTTCTATGCCTTGCTTTTATTCGTCAATCACTTGCCTTCTCTTTCTATGCTTTAATTCTATCTACGGATCACTAACTTTCTTTTTCTATGCCTCGCTTACTCTGCTAGGCATCACAACCATCTATCAATATTCAATCTCATATTATTCTAATCGTCACATATACGTCATAAGCTTTTATCTACCCTTCGTTTTACCCAAATCTGATTTACGGATTGAAAGTTATGACCAAAACGGTCAAACAATAACCACATAGGCATATAACACATTAATCAGATAACACGTAGCACATAGCACGCAAGATTTTCAATCGAAATAATTTTTCAAAGAAGATTCAGGGTCAAAATGATTTTTCAGGTTTTTAATACGAACTTTTGAACATTTTTCGGAATTAAAATTGGACTCCAAATCATTTGATAATTAAATAATAGGGTTCGAACACCCGAATCTGATTTTAAAATAATTTTATAATAATTATCGAGCCTTAACAAAAAATTAAATTAATATTTTAAAGCTCGAAACTATTTTTCAAAATTTTTAAATTAATTTTAAATAATTAAATCCAATTAAATAATCAATTAAAATTATTTAATAACTAATTAAATTAATTAATCAATTAATATTTAAATTAATTTACTAATTAAATAATTATTTATCAACTAAAATTAATTAATTAAGTAATTAAGATTTATTTTTGAATAAAAATAATTTTCAGAATTGAAAATATTGATTTTTGGATTTTTGAATAAATAAAAACAATTTATGTAAATAATTGTAAAAAGAAAATATCATTTTTATAAATAACTAAAATAGGAATATCATTTTTGAATATTCTAGAAAAGCCAGGGACTAATCTGTGAAATCCACAAAACCACAGGGGTTGGACCGTAATTCCACCGTCGTCTTCCCCGTTCGCCGGCTTCGGTGGTCGGCCGCCATTAACGGCGGCCACCAAGCTTTCCGGCCACCTTTAGATCAACCCAGAATCCGGCCAAAATAACAGGGATGGAGGATTACTCCTCCAGAAGCTGAATTATGAAATCAAAATCGCCAGGAAAGCAGCGAATCGGCCGGAAATTCTGGTCAAACTTCGCCGCCGACGAAGCTTCCCCAGAATCTGGTGATCGATTCCGGCTTCCCCTGCTAAAACGGATCATATCTATCAATTCCTTTTCACACGATCTGTTTAATGGTGTAAGTCTTAGGTTCCCAGGTTTAACGAATCGAAAATCCGGCCAAAGGTATGAGTTTTCCGGTGAAATTATTCAAGAACACGAAGAACATTCAAACTCAAAGATCAAATCAACTTTTCTACATGTTATTGAACTCAATTTTTGACATATAATATACCAAATTGACCAGGAAGAAAAGATCTACACGATTATGCCATCAAATCATATCAAAAATATCAAGAACAAAAATTCATAATTTAATCCATAATTAATTCGAATTAAAATAATTAAATTAGAAAAATACCTTGATTTCTGGGCAAAAACTGATGGTTGATTCAGAAAGAGGATTTCGAGAGTTTCCCTTTGATATATTGCACGCCTTAATCGGAGTTTGATAACGCCTTCGTTTGTGCGATTGATTTTCAAGAATACAGTGTTTTAATAAAGTTTTCTCTGGTTTTCAGGGTTTGTACTGTCTGATTATGATTTTTGTGCGTGAAAATGAAATAAGAAAGGGCTATTTATATATACAAAATATTAGTACGTTCTGGATCGTGTTGGATCGATAAATACGTTTCTTTTGGATAAATATTATCCTTTTTGGATAAACACTATCCTGTTTTGGATAAGCACTATCCTGTTTTGGATAAGCACTATCCTATTTTGGATAAACGTTATCCTATTTCGGATAATTATCAAAACCGGGCTTTTATAAAACGATTGTACAAATATAATGTTATCGAAAAGGGTTAGCATATCGAAAATATCGCGTCGGGCCGCGCACGGGTCAAACCGTAATCCAGATCAAAAAAGTAAAACACGAAAAATATCCGGAATTACCAGATTAGGTTAGGAAGGAGTTTTCGGAAGAGTTTCGGGTTGTAAAAACGTAAAAACGGTTGAGGTCGGATGATTCCCGGCTTTAGAAAATGATTTTGTAATTATTCAGAAAATAATTAATCAATTCATTAATCAATATAAAATTATATAACACTCCAAAAATTACCAGAAAAATACCTTAATTATCTATATATTATTTTGTACATAAAATTAACATGCTTATACTTTACCACATTTGAACATTCAAATAATATCACCAATCATCAAATAATTCACCAAAAAATCACATAATAATCATTTATTGATAAAATAATTACATGTCATGTCCCGGATATTACATCCTTCCCCCCTTAAAAGGATTATGTCCTCTGAATCGCACTAAGGATCAGATATTGATATATTCCAGTATCTCACTTCCATTTTTTTCTCAGGTTGATTCTCTCAACCTTACCATTTTTCATAAACTTTTACTCGCAGTATTACTCATTACTCACCAACCTCTCGCTGCCATCATATTCTACTAGTTGCTCCTATAACTCAACTCAAGTCTCCATTTTATATATAATGGAGCTTAGTTACTTTTCATGAATATACACATGTAAACACCTTATGAACCAGCTATACATGTGGCGGTGAAGCCAACTCACTTACATTTATCTTCTCTATCTTATTGTTTCAAAAGGGCCAGCATAATGCTTATTAATTCTCTTTTCTTTCTAATTCTAGAAATTCTTGCTCATGAACGTTTCCAATAGTTACTGGTTGCTGAATCTCATTCCCACATGTTTCTCTGCTTAATTCACCTGGTTTGTAATCGCTTCCAACCGCATTCGAGGCTCTTTAGTCATTCTCTTAATCTTCTCGTCCATCTGCAAATGATGTACTGAAACCAGGGCGTATTCGATTTCTGACACTCTCGAAATTATAGTAGAGTAAAATTAACGAGAAAATCTCGATTGGTTACGATTAGCGCACAGCCGTAACATCATACCTTAATTTCCTTGAATCACAATCGAGTAAATTTGCCGAGCAAAATTCTCTTACTACTTAGAAGAAAGTATACTAATCTGGAGGCATCACCGGCATATTCTAATTCTTATTATCATTTTTGGTTTTAGGGAGTTCTCATATAAACTGACTGCAATGCCCTTCCTTGACGTCTAGTCACATATAACGCATATTCCTCCTTTGTACCACACAATCAGAAAGTCTTCCTTGACATTCATGTCTCGTATCATATTCTCGGAGTAGCTTGAATCCCTTGCATTATCGTAGCCAAATTCCTATCTTTTAGTTCTTCCTTACTTATTGCCCGTTCATCTAGGAGTGGTATATTATTCCGGTTTGACCTAATTCCTCGCATTCTGAATACTCCTGTTAGTTCTCAAATCAAATAATATAGATCATTTTCAATCAATTTCTGGTACTGATGATGTATCACCCTTTCTTCAAGCAACGACCATTCCACTTATTAGACAACTTTGGTTCTCAGGTGACTTCACTATGACGTTTCCTGGAAAAATATATCCATTTAGTCTTTGACGTCCCGCCTTAGCTCTTGGGTAGGTCTAACATTTATCTACATGTTGCCTCCCCATTTTATCTTTATGTATGGTCACTAGATATCTTCTTTTAGGCCTCAGTACTTGATCGTTCTCCTGTGATGCATTCCCTATCTCCATTTGCCAATGTTTCCAAAAAAAAAATTTCCACCTTACTTCTGTTCCTCATGTTACCCATATCTCCTCTATAAATTTTCTTTATCATCATTTTGATTTCACTTTCTTTCCTATTTCCGTTCTTCATTCTCATAGCTTATTCACACCCGAACTCCTGATATTAATACTTATTTTGATGTCATCTCAAATTAGATATCAATACGAACTTTGATGCTCACAACATCCCATACTGAAGTAAACACCAATCATCTGTATTAATACCGCTTTTGATATTTAACAACAACCTAAGTATCAATATCAATCAGAAACTGAACTAAAATGGTATCTCACCTTTTATCCAGAACAGAAATACTTGATAAATCATTAATTATATGATTATGAAAATAATTCAGAAACAAGACACCCTTTGATAAAACTTTATTGTAGATGGTAGAATCTCTTCGATTAGCTAATAAAATCCATATTGGTGTTGGTACAAATCTCTTCTTGATTCTATCTCCCTTCTTCCTTTCCTTCTTTCCTTCTCTTTGCTCTTTGCTCTATTTTAAATTTTTCCTTCCTAAAAACATCCTTCTCTCCTGTCCATACAAATAACTTTCTATCTATCTTATCCATTACTAAGGGTATATTCATCCAACTAAAGCCTTACACGCTTGCAGCAACTTCTGAACTCTACTGGTGTCCTTACCTCCCCCAAATTCCTCATTGCTTTGATTTCGGATTTGAAAGTCACATCAAAATTTGACTTAATCTAATTGGAATCAATTTCCATCTAACTGACCATTAATTCGTAAAATTAACCAATTAAATCATTTAATTGATCAATTGCACCAAGTGATGACTAGCTAAATTAAATCAAAGACCAATTATATATAGTTGGATTGGCTGTGACAACCTCTTTCAAGAACAGAGATCACATCATTTGGAGTATTAACATGAATATTGATAACACACGGAAGTATACTTTCTATCGTTAAAAGTAGGGTATTTTCCGAAAATCTGGGCAGCATCTCCTTTATATTATTGACTACCAGCCGGACTCAAGCCGACACCAACAATCAATCAAACAACCAACAATCAACTCACAAGTAGACCAATCAACTTCCATCTTTTAAACTCACCATTTCACCATCACATATAATACTAGCCAATACAACTCATATTTTAGTTCAACTTAAGATTATAGTGAACAATTCTTATTATATCATATCATTTCTCATATCCTTTGATTATAACCGAATGTCACTACTGAGTACTATTACAAATTATTCCAAAATTCTTCTAGTTCATATCTCAATTCAAGTTTTCTTATTAATAATTCGTCTATCCTTGACAATATACACTTGTTCTTATTAGTTAACTCGTTCAACTTCTGATAGCCAACAGATGGTCTCAACCAACACTCTCATAATCTTGTGAATAAATTCCTTTGGCTTAAAAGCATTACTTCTAAAAAAATATTTTAGTTGAATCACCATATCTTCATCTCCCCTTACATATTTTCTTACTGAACTTCTTTCACTGGCTCATTTACGAGTATCAGATTTACCATAACTCATTTACTTAAGTAGGAAAACCCAACCGTTCCTTGGAGAACACCTTTGAAGTTTATTCATAACTAAAATTTCTTCAATCTTGAATCTTCATGACAAATATCTCCCACATGCTTGAGGTATGCTTCATCTTTATAATGTATTAATCGATTATCTGGTTATTATTAAGAATTTCTTCATTCGCTTCTGCTGTCCAACCAATTATTTGGCTTATCCAATATACGCAACTTTACTTTCTTATTCCTCTAGTTAATTTTCCTCATATGGTTTTCTAACTTCTCCAATTCACGCCAAAATCTCAGACTTGAAATGTATCATGTATACGAATTTCCACTTCTAATTTGATGTCCTCGTAACCACCATATCGTTGGTATAAGGGTTTCTTCTCGATACGTATATGTCCACCATTTATTGGCTTGCACTTACGCATACTTATCATATAGTCCATCGGCTACACGGGTTTATTTCACTTCCTCTTAAAACATTCAAGGAATAGACCTTACACAAGAAAGAATTTTTATATATGATTCTGATTGGAAACCTTTTGTAAGGAATAAGAGTACAAGGAAACAATCGGACGGATATCAACAAATCATGATTGAAGAAGGAATAATGGATAATGATTTAGATATGAATGAGACAACCATATTTGTACTCAAGATGGCCAGTCTTTCATACTATATGGCATACAACAGATGATTAGGTGGCGTCTCACCAGACTCTTTATCATTTCGATAAAGCGTCATACCATAACACTGCTTGTCTTAATTAGAAAGCAATATTTTGAAGGAGGAATGATTTGAAAGGGATTCAACAATTTTCTAGTCACCTTATAGAGCTGATCATGAAAGAGGTTCATACTTTATTCAAGATTCATAAGAATATATATGGTTTTATAGAAAAGAATGATATCATTGGTCGTCATCCACATTACATCTGTTTACAGATTCAACGCTTGTCCAACCAATAAGTCCCATTCCGAGTCATATATCAACTTTAGAAAGTTCTCAGAAAGGCTTTCGTGAATAGATTATTAAGATAATTTCCCTTTTATTAGGTCTTGTATCTTTAGCGTCATGCTTCCACGTTCAATATTCCTATAATTCGACCATATTTGCATTCTTTACGAGATTTACAATCACAATTTCAAATTCCGCTTACACTACGAATCATATCCACTTCCTTGCTAATAACATTCTTCCTTTAAAAAGTCTGGAGATTTCCTTAATCTTCTTTGCTCGTACTCGGCTTCTCGTGAATCGACATATTCTTCGAACTCTAATCGTCTCAGAACTTGAATAAACAGCTTCTCTGTACATTGGTCTGTTGTTAAACTTATCGAACAATATTTGCACTCTTTTGCTAGGAACAATCAAATCTTCTCCAATATAGTGGGTCCACTTGGCATTCTAAATGAACCATACTAACGTGTAGGACAAGTATTCTCCTGGATAATCTGAATCTTATGACAAACAACAAACTCAAGTAGTAGTTTAACAACCAAGTTTTAAAACTTGTTTTGTTCCAAGGACTTTTAGAAAAATATTGTTATGAAAATCTCTTTTGAAAACTGTTTAAAATTTTGAAAATCATACACCTGATCGTCATTACTATATGAGTTAGTTGTCATCCTTCAGTACCAAGTATCAAATTAGGGAAACCCTCAGGTAACAGCCCATTCATTTCCATATACCCTTTACCCCTTATTGGGTCCATTTTACCTTCATTGGTCGATAAAAACTCCAATTACAATTGCATACTATCTTATTCATAACTTCACTTCTGGTCTTCCATACTGGTAACATCATCTCTTACAGTTACTAAGTATAACAAATCTATTCAGCGATCATCAGATTTATTTTATAACACAGGGTCGATCACATTACTTCTACACGTATCATGCTTAGTTATAATATCATCTAATTCCAAGAAAACTCTCAATCTCCAATCCTCTCAAATTTCTTTAGAAATCCATCTAGCTCACTTCACAAGATAATCATGGGTGGCATACTCATTAGCAGCTCCATATAACCTGGTAGCAGCTATCCTTCAGATTAACTAAATTTTCTGTCTAGGTTTCTTCTTACCCCTCTTAATATCTCGTATATTCACCATATGTTGTAGCTCTCGAATCCATCCTCATAGGTGTTATTACTTCATAAGACGGGTTTTTAAAACTGATGGTATAGAACAAGGTGTAGGGGAGACAAAAAAGATGCACCCACAGTTGAATATCCGGTAGAACCAGAATTAGCATGTGGGGGATTCTCGAATAGGTAGTCTCGCATCAGGAGATCAGATAAGAACTTGAAAAGGTGCAATCGTCGTAACAGAATGTGACATGGCTAACACCGGTGGATGAGCAAGGCGTGGATCAGCTCACGGTCCTCCAACTAACGGCTCCGAGTGATCAGATGATATCGAAATAAAGGAATCTGACATCGCCGTTATCTGAATATTACGCTTCTAGATAAGAATCTCGAATCTCACCACGAATCATACTAAAACCTACTATTTAATCACACTTAACCTCTCGACGTTCTATTTCTTTATTTTATGTTAGGTCACACACACTGTAGAAGGGGGTTGAATACAGTGTATAGCACAATCAAATCGAATTCAAAGAACACAAGTAACAGAAAACAGACTTTATTAAACTTTGTTACAATGTGGAACTGTCCTCTCTCAGTGATGAATAAAATATCACGAGAGCTGCTAGGGTTACAATGAATATTATTCTCGATTATGATAACACTTATAGTGTAAACCCTATATTTGTGTTTATATACTACACAGTTACAAGATAATCACTAATTGATACAGAATATAATTCTGCTTCATAAAATATATCAATCAGTTATCCTTTCTTCCAAGCATTCTATTCTTCATAGAATTCCTTCTTCATACATATATCTTCTTGCATTTGTCTTGATCTTTTTTCCTTTCAATCAGCCGCCTTCCTTATCTGAAAGTCTCCTTAAGTCCTGATATTATCTCCTGATAAATATCTCCTGAACCTCAAGTTTTGATAACTTAAGTTCTGACTTCAGTATAAGTGCTGATATCCAGTTAAGTACTGATTTGTCCTGTTTAAGTAAGATCTGAAAACTAAACACAAATCATATTAGACTTGACATTATCAAATATATTTAACAATCTCCCCCAACTTGTAAATTAGCATAATATACAAGTTCAACAGATATTTGATGATGTCAAAAATATTAAGTACAAATGCATGAGAATTTGACTAGATAACTACAACTTACAGTCCTTAAAGCTTTACCAACTTTAACTTCTGATAACAACTTTAGTCTGTACACACATCAGAATTTGAGCAGTTGTAGATCTTGACTTGGCTTCACTTTCTGATCTCTTTAATATCAGGAGTTGTTCTGAGATAGTTTTTAACAAACATCTCTCAGCATATCTGAGTTCATCAATCATCCTCCTTTTAGCATCTTTAAGCTCTGCAGTATCTTCACCAGTTTGAAAGATAGCATATCTGAGATCATTAATTTTTTCTTTTCTCAACTCCTGATCTAGTCTGATGACATAGGCTTTTTCAGATTCTAGATTGAATTCAAGTCCCTTAATACAAAGATATGTACTAATCTTTGCAGTATTAGGCTTCATATCAACAATATCACCCTTGTGATCTCTGTACTTGGGACAGTATGTGCTGTCAGACTTCACAGAATAAAGCTTCTTCTGTCTCTGAATTTGAGTCTTCAAATAATTTTCAGCACTTTCTGCTAATCCGTCCTTCACTTGAAGTAAGAATAAAACATGTTCTAGTTCCTCAAAATACTTCAGTTGTATAGCATTTTCCCTTATATGGTAAACCCTTCCATCTGTCATGAAATATAACAAGATGTGTTCTTTCAAGAAGGTATGGTAAACCATTTGTACAGATTCAAGTTGATTCAATCTTTCAGGAATTGCTCCAACTCCTGGTTCACTTAAGGAAGTTGGATCATTGGTTGTATTCTACACTCTTCTTTCATCAGCACTACCCAATCCAGATTTATCTCTTGCTTCCTTTCCAGTAACCACTCTTGCTTCAAAACCACTTGATGCAGTCTTCAAAGGTTGAGTCTATTTGGCTTTAGTGAATCCTGGTAGGAGTAACTTTGAGGATTTAACATGAGCAATGTCAGAGGTTTCCTTTGACTTATCTTCTGATATCAAGCCAACTTGAGCTATGTCAGAGGTTGCTTGCTTCATAGTTATATCAGAACTAACTATATCTTGACTCTGAACAACTTGAGCCATGTCAGAGGTTGTTTTAGAAATCTTATTTGAAACCAGAATAAGATTAGCATCTTCATCAGATATTTCTTCATCCATAGGAGGCACATAAACCTTTACAGGTTCACCAACTTTTTCTTTGCCCTTGGACCTTGGATCTATCTGCAATTGTGATTTGGCCTTGGTTGCCATATGATTTGTCCTTTCTCTTATCATAATGCCTTTAGCCGTAGGAAGTTTCTTTTCAACAACAGAAGCTTCAGATTTGGAGATGACTTTTTCTAACTTAAGTCTAGCTTGTTCTTCCTTTAGACTCTCAAAGTCCATTCCTGGATTTTCTTTCAGAAATAACTATCTTGAAATTTCTTCATCAAGTTCCAAAAGTTCATCAGAACTTATCCTTTTACCAGTATCAGAAGTTATTCTTCTCCCAGTATCAGAACTTGTTCTTTGACTTGTAGTTCCAGTTCTACTTGATGATAGACCTCCACCTTGACCATGACCTCCACCCATTCCAGAGTTTCCCGGGTCATTACCATCATCCTTTTTCTTCAGTGTCTTAACAGGTTTGCATTTGGACTTAATTACCTTCTCCCCCTTTTTGGCATCAGCAGGTAAAAGAAGAGAGACAAGCAATTCCACTGAGGATTGGATCTCATTGAGTTGATCTTGCTAAGAAGCTTGATTTTTCAAAATTTCATCAATCTGAGATTGTTGCTTCTCTTGGGTTTTCTCAATGTTGGTAATTTTGTCAAAGGAAGGTTGGAAAAACCTTTTCTTGTCCAACTTGACAACTGTATCTTGCTGATTTAAGGTTTCTTGAATCTTGTCCACCTTGGTCTGAGTTACAGATTGTTGACCTTGAAGGTGCCTTGTACTAAGTGCAGTAACTCTTAGCTGTGTTTTGAAATCATCATTAACTAGCATCTCATCAGCTTTTGCCAAGTGATCATCAAGAATCTTTTCAGAAAGAACAAAGGTAACTGTGTTTCACTCCTTAATCCACTCCTGTCCTCTAGGAGTTTCACTCCAAGGTACTGGTGCTTCCCCTGTAACAAACTTTTTGACTATCTCAGCTTTTGAAGGAGCTTGTAGAGGTGCATGTTTAGAAGGACCAGCTGCATCAGCATCTATATTTATAGCAGCATTACCAGTATCATCAACATTTGCAGCATCAGAACTTACAGAGTCAACATCTTCAGCATTCTCTGATAAAAGAACAGTATTAGAGGCTATGGAGGCTTCAACATCATCCTCTAAGTGCTGATCTCTAACTATGTTCTGATCAACAGCCATATTCTGATGCTCACCTAAAATCTGATCTTCAGTATCTAGATACAGAGAAGGTGTTGTAGGCAATTCTGGATTAAAATCAGCATTAGGAATTGGTGTTGTTGGTGGAGTGACTTGAGTTGGTGGATCTTCTAGATTCAAAACCTGAGGCACTTCCAAGTTATGTATGTCAATTTCATCACTTGGCCCCTTGGTATCAACATAAACTGGAGATTGATGAGTTGCATGAAGGTCTGGATCAGCACTAGGAGAATTGTGAGCTTCAACAGGGTCTTGTGAGATCAGAGACTTTAGCTACTGCTTCCATTCCTTTACCAGAATCTTCAGGCCTTTTTGCCAATGATTTGAATCTTTTAGCTTTTAAGGAGACTGTAGGAGCTGTATCATCAGAATTACGCTTTTTAAGCCTTTTTAGGGGCCTAGAACTCCCAATATCAACATCTTCCTGAGAAGAGACCTTCTCAGCTTCTAGAACAACAGGTTCTGATACGGGAACCTGTTCCTCAGCATCTGATTCATCTCGTAGAATGAATCTCCTTCTCTTATGTTGTGTCTGAGGTACTTTCTTAGTCTTCTTAGGTTTGGAAGATGAAGGTTGCACTGTAGGATCTGAAGATTGAGGTTGAAAAGTTTGAGATGGTTGAGTAGAGGTGGTAGGTGCTGATGGATGGGGTTCAGATGGTTGAACATCAGGATATAGTGCAGTGTATTTAACTGGATCATAGTTTATTAAGGCTTGTTTGACAGATAAAGGAATTAAGAGGGGTCTTAACACAGCCTTCTTATTATTAGTAGATAATAAGTCATTAAAAGCTCTTTTAGCTAGTCTGAATGATGAAATTAATTCACTAGCATTTCGGGGCTTATAATCACAACAGAAACTATAGATAAGCTGACAAAATCTAGCAAAATAAACAGTAGTTCTATCTTCTGTCATTCTATCCCCAATAAAACCTAAGACAGCACTTGCATAGTCAAAATCAGTTTGATTTATGAGAGCATACCCGATTTGTTGGCTGAATATGGGAATTGCATCAAAATTGGAACATTTATTTGCAAAAGCCTCAGTTATGCAATCAAAGAAGAAATTCCATTCCCTCCTTATGAAAGATCTCTTCAACTAGCCCAGCTTTGCCAATGTCTTCTCATATCCCAGACTGGCCATCATGTTTTGAAGAACTGGCTCTTCAACAGTAGAATAGACACAGTTCTCAGGTAGCTGCAGTGCTTGTCGAACTGTAGAAAATGTCACAACATACTCATCCTCCCTGATGAAAATATAATACTTGGGGACCCTTGAACACCACCATCATCATATACACCGCTTCTCCAGAACTCCAGTACTTGAGTACCAGAGACTGCTTCAGGTTCAGTTAGAGCATACCCAATATCAGAACTAGCAAGAAAGTCCTGAATGAAGTGAAGTTCAGATGGGGCTTCTGACTTGCTAAGAATAGCAGAGAAGTTATTAGGAACAAACATAGCTCCATCAAAAATTATGTCCTTGGGTGCCATGAGAAATTCGTGAGAAAGAAAATTGCCTGTAAGGTGTTTGAGAAAATGTCTATATGAAAAATCGTCAGTAGATGAGAGAGAATAAAAGTAAAAAGAGAGAGATAAAATATGAAAGTAAATAAAAGATTTTACAATCTTTTCTCTCTTTTACTTATACACGGTAAGAAAGTAACTGTTGAGACACCTGTCAGACATGCAACAGTAAAAGATAATTAATGGGCACGGGTATTCAGTAATCATTACTTATCACATGTAGTTTTTCAAGGAAAAATCGTTCCACTTACCAAGTAATCCCATTAATCAAGGACGTTCAGTTATATTTTAAATTTTAAAACTATTCCCACTTAATAAATTATTATTACTGCTTTACCAATATTCTGTAAAAATATGACCAATGAGAGAATGACCATAAATAAACCAAGTAAGTAAATACTGCCACGTTAGAATCAAAACTTGATTTGTATCAGAGCTAAAAAGGTCATCAGAATATGGTTAGTATCATGATTTAAAATATTATCAGAATATGAAACGACTCAGAGACAAAATCTTGCAAAAATATCAAATTTCATTAATATATTGAGCAAATACATTTCATGAAATTTAAATTACATGCTTAAAATTACAAAATTGTCTTAAGCTACAAATCCTAACATCAACAGCTTTAGTCCTAAGCTAAGAAGCCAGACAAAGCTGACGGTGAAGAGAAACAGATAGATAACAATTATTTCTTCTTCCTACTCTCAACAAAGAGAACAGCAAGACGAATGATTCGCTCCTGCTGTCGGAGAGATTCTCTCCTTTCCTCTTCCAGACGCTCAAGATGGCGATGATAGTCCATGTAGAAGAATAAGAGGTATGTGAGAACCTCTTGGGGAACTGAGTCCCAGATATCATCAGGAATGGCAGTGACATGCCACTCCTGCCTCCACTCAGTACAGCTCAACTCTATTTTAAAAGTGTCATAGTTCAGGACCAAGTTAAAACGAACCATGTTTTTGATGAGGATATAAAAATAGTGAGTTTGAGAGAAAATGAGAGATGTGTTGGCTGGAATGAGGTGTTGGTTTATATAACCAATAGAATACTAAGAGACGCAAGGAAAATTGAATGGTTATAGGTAAAAATAATTATACCTCGTCTCCCTAGACTGATGAGAATAATAACAGCCATTGGAAGCTTAAAACAGGATTTAATGCGCACACAAAACAAGTAAAAATTATTCTGCATAAACGAGTACCACTAACCCAAATTATTTTGACTGTTAATATCTCACCCAAACATATTTTGATTTTAAATAAGACTGTTTCAGATTTTAACCATAAATAAGTCAAGTAAAGAATCATGATTTAATATCGGAACTTAGACTTATATCAGAACTTAACAGTCATCAGAACATGATTCCTTAACTCGAAAGGTGAATGCTTATTTCTATAATTCTTCACACAAATTCTGATTTCGTCTCTTCAGAACTTAATCATCAGAACTTCCATCAGAACTTGTCCTCAGAATTTATGCAACTGACACTTAACCTGTTCATCTAAAACAACATTTATCACCACATTAATTTTCATCATTCATATGGAGTGTATGAGTGTGCAGTAATCTAAATATCAGATAAAGATTAAAGTCTGATTCACTTCAGTACATCTTAGAAATAAGGCATAACTGAGAACTTTGCTCAAAATCTTTCATGATTCTGAAGTCTACTTTAGAATGAGTTCATGCATGAGTCCACCTCAAATGTTTTGTGCTTATTTCATGCATCTTTTGAAATTCCATTTTACAGTGGCTTCTCAGTGTAAGTGAGTCACGACTGCTTGTCAGAATTTATGCTATTATCAGAGTATTTCTCCAGTAATCATAGAGTGTGAAAAGTCACTAAGAAAATATTTATTTTGCTTTTCTGATGCATATTACTTGATACCATCAATGCACTTGGGTCTTGCATTCCACATTTTTACTCTAGATCTCAAAGGAGTACCTGATTTTAATTTCTTTTTCTTTTTCTTTTGATAAGTGAGGCTTATCAGCACTTAGTGCATTCACTAGATTTACTAACATCAGAACTTAACAGATAAGAAGCATTATTCTAGTTTTGGACTTAGTAATAAAATAGACAAAGTAAACTTAACTAAGCTCAATATCAGAATTTGCTTGTGTTAAAAGATTTCCACATAAACAATTACTTCAAACATGGGATCTTTAGTAAATTAAAAACTACTAGGTCAACATCTAGCATAGTTATCCTCATTGGATTGAATAGTCACAGAAACATTCATATCACTATCAGAGTTTAGAAATTCACATTTGTGACGCCCTCAATCTTGGGGTTAGGAAATGAGGACTCACACACCTCTAATCTAGTAATTAAATATGCATAAACCCCGATTAACTACTAACAGGATCAACAGGATAAAGTATGAGACAAGATTACAACTACCAATCATAAAATATAACTTACAAACCCAAAATATCATTAAATAAACAATATCGATTCCGGCTGGGAACCGACAGATAAACCATTGTATCTTTAAACATTTTCCAACTAGGCGCGAGCTCACTCTTATTTACCACTACCTGCTCTGGCAACCGGAAGCCCTCAACATGGTAGGGACCACCAGGTACGCTCTTACGAGCAGTGCGCCTAAGCCTGGCCATCTTCTTGCTTGACTACCATGGTTAGATTAAAACAAAAATAAATGAGTATAAAACTCAGCAAGTAACTATATAGCAGTTCTACAATATCAATTCACAATATGCTTTACCAAACTCAGGGTATTCTACTTTATTTGATCTAGGTGGCAGATTTCCATCTTTTGGGTTAAGGAAAGGTTTTGAAGGATAATATGGAGCTTTCAAGGAACAAGGCTCAAAGCAGGACGAAAGCCGACATTCATCACAAATCATTAAAGGATCAGAATAGATCTTTCAAAAGAGGAAAGCAACATTATTCAATATATGGAATCAATCATATGATCAACAAATTCAAGTATCAGGGTTCTCGAGCTTTAAGCTTCACAATAACATAATCAACTCTTTACAAAGCAATATAAACCATTTCCATTTTCAAGAATCAATTTACTGAACAGAAAGTTGCAGTTCCCTTTTTAAATAATCATTTAGAACCCTTGATTGGATCACTTTATCTTTCCATTTCATTATATACGGGTGATCAGCCCGTATCGACCTCCATTCCGGTCTTTAAGGTACCAATCGACATAATTTCAGCCTTAAGTTGGACTAGCCCCGCTAGCCTCTTACCATGACTGGACTAGTCCCACTAGCCTCTTACGTCCCAATCCAATCCATCAGGAATTCATTTGGAAAACCTTGAGTTGGAAAAACAAATAGGTTTTCAAAAATTCTTTTTATCATTACCAAGCATTTGAAATCATTCGGACTCTTTCAAGTCGAAACTCATTCTTAATTCAGATTTTAAGGAAACAAAGTTCAGGGAGTGATTCAAAGATAAACAAGGAACGATTCATAAGGATTCTGTATCAAGGATAACAAGGCACTAAATTAGAAGGATCAACATCTGTGTAGGGATCAATAGGGTGATCCGGAAAACAGGGTATCATTAAACAGGGTTAACAAGGATAATCAGAGGGTTCAATATAATCCATGGCTTAATAGATACCTTGAACATAAAGGACAGATTATCAAAGGGTTGAATCATTAAGCTTATCAATAACAGTTTATCAAGAACAAAGGCAGGGTATCTCAAATCAATATCAGGGTTTCATAATTAAACAGTTCAATACTCTACATGGTATGAACAAATTCTCTTTATAACCATTTACCCAAGTAATCAGAGTTACTTGCCTGAATTTGCTTTCCTGAAGGTTGAAATACTGCCACCTAGTAAATCCTTTCCTTTCCTAGCCTGAATGCCCTCACGCTCCGAATCTACAATAAAACCAAACCTTAATCAGATTCTCAACTCCCCGGAACGATCACTCAATACGATAACTCGATTACATCCTTGACTCGAGTATACGATTATAGCTTATACACATAAGCACATAGCACATAGCATATATCATATCCCTTTCTCGTAACTTTTATATCTTTATATATACTTAACCATCGAAGGTACTTGCTTAACCTTAGCTATTTCTCAAATCACACAAATATAATTCTTACGAGTACATGGTTTATTCTCAACTAAACCTTTACGACCATAATTATCTCTTATGGTTATCAAAATTAATCAATCTCCACCTTAGCTCACATAAACATATAACACAATCCAAAATCTTTAAAAAGAATCATTCTCTTCTCTTTTATCATCAATATTCGAATCCAAATAAACATATAAATCACATAGTCTCTTAAAATTACTCATGCATTGACTTAACATCAAATCAATTCCTTTTTATTCCTACATTCCATTGGTCTATATCCACAAAACACAATTCAAAGGTCGAACATTGACATGCAAGCATTAGATTTGCTTAAAAACTTGAAATTAGTCCAACACTCATCCTTTTTAGCTTATTTTCAACTTGACATTTACATGCAAGGCTATACTTTAACATGCATCACTAATTCCTTTTGTAAATCAACATGCAAATCTCGAGACTAGCTAATTAACCAAGAATCAAAAATTTTAATTCCCTTTTCATTAGTACAAAACTCGACCAAAGCTCAACATGCAATAACAATTTCACTTCTTTTAATCCATTAACCATCCTAATAACAATCCATAATTACTTTATTCAACAAGAAAATTAAATCAATTATTCCAAGGATCAAAACCATTCGGGTTTTCAAGAAAACAACACATGCAAGTGATTTCTCTTAATCCTTTAATCACAAATCAACCCATAATCAAATCGACAACTCATTTCTAATAATCACTTATCAATTTAACTTTTAGAAATCAAAACCTTTTTAAAATGTAAATGATCCAAGCATGCAAACACGGAAATCAACTTTTATGGTATTAGAGTTCAGTTTTTAACATCACAACTCACCACCGGTTCACCGGAGTTCATCACCGGTGGAGGTGGTTTCTCGGTGGTGCCCCAATTCGGTGTTTCCAACCTTGAAACCTCCGATTTATGTATACACAAGGCACATGCAAGACTCACTTGGCTTTGAAAATCATTTTTCAAATATAAAATCATCTCCTTAAGCACATACTAGACCATATACACACACGTACACACGCATCAAGCATGAACACACACACACATCGAGCTTGCATGCAACAAGATATTCATGCATGCACATTCCAATAACCACTTTTGTATGATTAACAAGAGATTTTGAGAAGGATTGGTGATAATTGTCAAAGAAACAAGTGGTTTACCAAGAGAAAAGAAGAAGATCCGAGAGAGAGTAGCCGAGAGAGAGTGTGAGAAAGAAAGAGAGAAGAGAGAGTGATGGTGCTCGGGAAAAAGAAGGAAAAAGGAGGAAGAGGTTGAGTTTTATACTCAATCAAAATCAAGGGCATTTTAGTACATTACTAATTCCCTTTTTATTCTTATTTGTTCCTTCCTTTTTACTAAAATGTAACAAGGATTAAATATAAAATATATCTCTCTCGGGAAGTCGAGAATTATTGAAAATGACAATTTTAATACATAGGCCTCGAAATTAGGTTTTTAACCATTACTCATAATAAGATTTTGAGCGGACGGTTGATTTATATGAATTTCGCAATCTCGCCTTAATAATATCATTTTCCACATAAAATCAATTTAAAAATGCAAAGACCATCAAATAAATTCACTCATCATTTTTAAAAAGTCTCTAGGACCACTATGAAGATAACAGAACAAATCCCATGTTTTTATCTTACTCGAATGATTTTATAAAAATGCGCGAAGGTTAATTAAACCTTTATTTAAGTCACATAATCCCTTTAAATTCATAAAATTGTCACAGAACACATAGTCATGCACACAGACAACAATCTCACATATATAATCACGTACCGGGTACCAGGTCATATATGAATTTATCCTTCTTTAATCTTTATCCTTTTCTACGCGTACCGGGTCACGTTCAGCCTGACGGCCCGACGCTCAGCGTTTCGATTACGCTTCTCATTATCATTATCAATCAACACGTCACTTAGGACGAAATACTTTATTTACACATTCATTTCATTCAATTACACATAATTCACAATTTATATTCTTTAACTCCTTATTAGGACGGGTTCCGTTCTACCTGACGGCCCGACACCACAGCTTAACTTCTAAGCTGACTCTTTAAATTGGAACGTTTTTATCAACGCTCCTATATTCTAATATACAGAAAATACAGTTAATCAGCACTTAGTCACATAATTATAATCAGATCACATAACACATACTTTATTGACTTAATTACGTCGCAAAATTCTCAGTCGTCACAATCTACCCTCCTTAAAAGGATTCTGTCCCCAGAATCTAATCTAAGCAAATAGATGGGGATACTTTTCTTTCATTTCGCTTTCTAACTCCCAAGTCGATTCTTCGACTAATGGATTTCTCCATAACACTCTAACTAGAGGTATAACTTTATTTCTAAACGTCATTTCTTTTCGATCCAAAATTGGCACTGGCTGTTCCACATAGGACAAATCTGGTTGGATTTCCACTGGTTCCAACTCGATCACATGGCTCGCATCAACATTATACTTCTTCAGAAGAGATATATGAAACACATTGTGCAGATGTTGCATTTTCGGAGGTAGCGCCAATTCATACGCCACTTTCCCAACTCATCGCAATACTTCGAATGGTCAAATGTACCTAGGACTCAGCTTCCCTTTCTTTCCGAATTGGGTTAAACCTTTCCAAGGAGATATCTTTAACAAGACTTTGTCTCCAGATTCAAATTGCACATCTTTCCGTTCTTGATTTGCGTACTTTGCTTGGCGATCTTGAGCTGCAATTAATCTCTTTCGAATCGTTTCAACCTTTTCCTTCGTTTGTTGAACTAGCTCTGGGCCAATTAACTTGCGCTCACCAACTTCATCCTAATAAGTAGGGGATCTACACTTTCATCCGTACAACGCTTCATAAGGCGGCATGCCAATACTCGCGTGATAACTGTTGTTGTAGGAAAACTCAATTAAGGGAAAATGATCGTCCCAATTTCCTTTGAAATCTATTGCACAGGTTCGCAATATATCTTCAATTATCTGAATTGTCCTCTCACTTTGTCCGTCTGTTTGCGGATGATATGCCGTACTCATTTTCAACTTAGTTCCCAAATGTTCATGGAATTGTTGCCAAAATCTCGAGTTAAACCTTGGATCTCTATCAGACACGATAGATACAGGAACTTCATGACGCATCACGATCTCATCCAGCTACAATTTGACCAACTTTTCCAATGAAAACATTTCATTTATCGACAAGAAATGTGCTGACTTCGTCAACCGATCGATTACCACCCAAATCGCATCATGATTTGACTTGGTTTTAGGTAATCCTACCATGAAATCTATCGCTATATGTTCCCATTTCCATTCGGGTATGTCAAGTGGCTGAAGCAATCCGTTTGGCCTTTGATGTTCCGCTTTGACTCTTTGGCACGTGTAACATTTACTTATCCATTCCGCAATTTCCTTTTTCATGTTGGGCCACCAATAACTTTCTTTTAAATCCTGGTACATTTTCGTACTCCCAGGGTGAATTGAAAATCTCGAGTTATGCACTTCTTGCAAAATCTCGTGCTTTAGTTCCACAACATTAGGTATCCAAATACGTGAGTTAACACGGTATATCCCTTTTCCATCCTTTTGAGCTTTAATTTCTTCTCCCGTCAATTTATCCTTTTCACGATTCATCATTTGCTCTTGACAGCATCGAATCTTTTCCAGAATCTCGGGTTGAAACAACATTGCATATATAGCTTCACCTCCACATTCTGGAGTCTGCACCTCTATTTCCATCTTTTCAAAGTCCTTGATCAATACTTCTGATGACATTGACATATTCAACCTTTCTTTTTGACTTAAAGCATCAGCTACCACCTTTGCCTTTCCAAGATGGTAGTTTATCACACAATCAAAATCTTTGATCAATTGCAACCACCTTCTTTGTCGCATATTCAATTCTTTCTGAGTAAAGATATACTTTAAACTTTTATGATCCGTATAAATCTCGCACTTTTCCCCGTACAAATAATGCCTCCAAATCTTAAGGGCAAACACAATTGCTACCAATTCTAAATCATGCGTTGGATACTTTTGCTCGTGCGGCTTGAGTTGCCTTGACGCGTATGCTATTACCTTCCCATGTTGCATTAACACACATACAAGTCCTTTATATGAAGCATCACTGAATATCACAAATTCTCATTTATCATCTGGTAGTACCAATACTGGGGCGGTTACCAGTCTCTTCTTTAACTCTTGAAAACTATCCTCGCACCTTTCTGTCCAAATAAACTTCTCATTCTTTTCGTCAATTTTGTCAATGGAACGGCAATCTTAGAGAAATCTTGCACAAATCTTCTATAATATCCGGTTAATCCCAGAAAACTTTTTACCTCCGTTGGAGTCTTGGGTCTTTCCCAATTCATTACAGCTTCTATCTTGGCTAGGTCCACTTTAATTCCTTCTTTATTAACTACATGACCAAGAAATTGCACTTCCTTTAGCCAGAATTGGCACTTTGAAAACTTAGCATACAGTTTCTCTTTTTGCTGAATTTCCAAGGAAATCCTCAAATGCTCCTTATGATCTTCTTTCGTTTTGGAGTAAATCAGTATATCGTCGATAAACACAATCACGAACTTATCCAAATACTGCTTGAACACTCTGTTCATAAGATCCATAAATGCAGCTGGCGCATTCGTCAAGCCAAATGCCATTACCAAAAACTCATAATGTCCGTATCTCGTTCGGAACGCTGTCTTGGGTATACCTTCCGCTTTGATCTTTAACTGATGATACCCAGATCTTAAATCAATCTTTGAGAAACACGAAGCTCCTTTTAACTGGTCAAACAAGTCATCGATCCGCGGTAGAGGGTACTTATTCTTGATCGTCAACTTATTCAGTTCGCGGTAATCAATGCACAACCTCATACTTCCATCCTTTTTCTTTACAAATAACACCGCTGCGCCCCACGGGGATACACTCGGTCGGATCACTCCTTTGTCCAACAATTCTTGCAACTGAGCTGCCAATTCCTTCATCTCAATCGGTGCCATGCGATAGGGAGCTTTTGACACTGGTTCCGTACCAGGAGCCAAATCAATCGTAAACTCGATCTCTTTGTCTGGAGGTAGTCCAGGCAATTAATCAGGAAACACATCCGGGAAATCTCTTACTACCCGAATATCCTCGATCTTCACAGATTCTTTCTCCACATCCACGACATGAGCCAGATAAACTTCGCATCCTTGACGTATTAATCTTCTTGCCTCAATAGCCGTTAAAAATTTCTTCTCTTGCCTCTTTCCTTTAAATATCACTTCTTCACCATCCTTGGTTCTTAACTTCACCTTTTTACTTTTACATTATATTTGCACTTCATTGGTTGACAACCAATCCATTCCTAGTATGACCTCAAATTCTCCTAACTTAAAAGGAATTAAGTCAGCAAAAAAGTGCCGACCTTCTATAGTCACAACACAATCGGGACAAATCTTACTAGCAATAACTTTCTCTTGATTTGCTACCTATATAATCAAATTAGGATCTAGAGGGTACGCAACACAATTTAACTTATCAAGAATACTTTCAGAGATAAAAGATCTAGTTGCTCCAGAATCTATCAAAACTTTTACTTCTACTGAGTTTATAACAAGCATACCTGCTACCACGTCCACATCTTGCACCGCATCTTTCATCATCATTTTAAAGGTTCTAGCTCTGGGTTGAGCTGATGGTGCTGGGAGAGACGGCGGTCCAGCAATTCTGAGAACATTAGCCTTCTGAACAGGCTCCTTGCAATTCCTGGCCATATGGCCCACTTTACCACACTTGAAACAAGCCAAATCAGGCTTCCTTGCTCCACTTGGGCATTCTGAAGAATAATGCCCCTTCTGGTTGCACTTAAAACACGTTATATCCAACTTATTACACCTTCCCGGGTGTCTTTTTCCACAATTCCTGCATTCTTGAATCTGGGGTCTGCTATCCTTCCCCGGTTGTTCAGCTTTCTGGAAACGGTTCTTCTGAGCTCTATTACCGGGTCTAAACTTCTGGAACTTTTGGTTTTGACCTCCACCATTCTTTCCAAACTTCCCTCTGAACTTTGAGCTTCCTTGCTCTTGCTCAGAGCTTTCAAACTTCCTTTTTCTTCCTTCGTTTTCTCTTCTTGCAGCTTCCCACTCACCTTCCACTATCATTGTTTTTTCAACCAAAGCAGCATAATTTTTGATCTCCAACATTGCTATTTAACTCCTAATCCACGGCTTGAGTCTCTGCTGGAACCTCTTAGTCTTCTTCGCCTCTGTATTCACGTACTCAGGTACGAATCTAGATAATTCCGAAAACTTCACTTCATATTCCGCTACTGACATTTCCTCCTGTCTAAGATCCAGAAATTTCATCTCCAACTGATATTGAATATAGCTTGGCAAATACTTCTCCAGAAACATCTCGGTGAACTTCTCCTAAGATATTTTTTTGCCTTCCAACAACGCCTTTGAAGATTCCCACCAAAAACTTGCTTCATCTTTCAGGTAATAACTTGCATATTGAGCTTTCTTATCATCTTTAACTTCTGCTAACTTAAAAGCTTTTTCCATTTCTCTCCACCACGACTGCGCTTTAATCGGGTCTGGAAAACCTAAGAACTCTGGGGGATGAACAGATTGAAAGTGCTTAAAGTTTCCAACTTTAGGGGCTACGGGTTGTTGCAAAAGCTGAGCAAGTCAGCTCATCATAGTGGTTTCTGGGTTTATTTCTGGGTCTTGGGTGGGAATTTCTTCTTCTTGGTGATCTGGTGAGTTGGCCATTTCCTACAAACCTGATTGAGCAATTATTTAGCAATACGATGGCATGGCATATATATATAACTACAATTTCTGTGAAATTTCTTTTGTGGGTTTTAAGTTTTACCCAATTTGCACATGTAATCCTATTACTATATAATTCGCATATCAGTGTTTTTATGTCATGGCACAGAACAGGGTTTTATGATCTTTAAACATGGTTATACGAAAACATGGTTGTATTAAAACATGGTATTGAGAATAGTTTATGAGATAATTAGGGTGCACAATGGAAAGCAAGACAATGGATTTATTTAAACAAGGGTACATAAAGATAGTTCTGGATATCACAGGTTCTGAAATAAAGTACAATGAATAGCAGGGTTAAACAGAGGAAAAACTGGAAAACATCCCCCTATCTACCCCTAACTTCCAACAACTACGACTACGACACATATCTGAAATACAACGAAATAAATGAAAAAGGGATCCCGGCATCTGACCAAGTATCCCAAAGCCTACTGGCGCTGAAAAATAACAATCTACGGGCTCAACCAACAGTCCCGTCTAATCATCTAGAATCTCTCTCAACACAACCAACATCCAGCGAATGATCTTAGGCAGCCTCCGGGCCTCAGCATCAGCATCACTAGTGGATGGTCCCTCATCCAATCTCCTTCTGGCAACCTGCTCCACCATCTTCACCCGAACTCGCCACTCATCATCCATAACAGAAGCACTCTGCCTAGACTCTCTGGCTAATCTATCCACCAAAGTCCTCAACTCAGGAATGCGGGAGTACACAAAGTCTCGATCCTGGGCTAACTTGCCACCAACACTGACAGGAACAGTCTTAGGCATCTCGGACTCTGGCTCAGGGGCAGGGGTCTCTGAATCTGGCATCAAGGGTGAAATCTGCATAGGGATCTCACTACTCTCAGAAGGGTCCTCCTCTGGGTCTGAACTAACATACATAGGCTCCTCTGGAGAGGGTGGAATGGGGTCCACAGGGGTACCAGTCAAACTAATCTCTGAGTCTGAGTCACTAACATTACTAGGATCCTGAGAGAAAACACAAAACAGTAACCAAGAAACAATGTTAGGGTTAAATAAAGCTTCCAGCTAACTCACACCCTAACTCTAGTTTCCACTTCACCAATAAACACTTTCCTTAGACTATACCTAATAGTCTAACTCAACTCTATATGAGTCGAACTCTCTCGTAATATAGATATATTCCCAAAATACCCTTTTTAAATCCTAACTTGTCTCAGGGACTAGATCCTGTAGCTCTGATACCAACTTGTGACGCCCTCAATCTCGGGGTTAGGAAATGAGGACTCACACACCTCTAATCTAGTAATTAAATATGCATAAACCCCGATTAACTACTAACAGGATCAACAGGATAAAGTATGAGACAAGATTACAACTACCAATCATAAAATATAACTTACAAACCCAAAATATCATTAAATAAACAATATCGATTCCAGCTGGGAACTGACAGATAACCCATTGTATCTTTAAATATTTTCCAACTAGGCGCGAGCTCACTCTTATTTACCACTACCTACTCTGGCAACAGGAAGCTCTCAACACGGTAAGGACTACCAGGTACGCTCTTACGAGAAGTGCGCCTAAGCCTGGCCATCTTCTTGCTTGACTGCCGTGGTTAGATTAAAAAAAAAATGAGTATTAAACTCAGCAAGTAACTATATAGCAGTTCTACAATATCAATTCACAATATGCTTTACCAAACTCAGGGCATTCTATTTTATTTGATCTAGGTGGCAAATTTCCATCTTTTGGGTTAAGGAAAGGTTTTGAAGGATAATGTGGGGCTTTCAAGAAACAAGGCTCAAAGCAGGACGAAAGCCGACATTCATCACAAATCATTAAAGGATCATAATAGATCTTTCAAAAGAGGAAAGCAGCAATATTTCAATATATGGAATTAATCATATGATCAACAAATTCAAGTATCAGGGTTCTCGAGCTTTAAGCTTCACAATAACATAATCAACTCTTTTCAAAGCAATATAAACCATTTCCATTTTCAAGAATCAATTTACTGAACAGAAAGTTTCAGTTCCCTTTTAAAATAATCATTTAGAACCCTTGATTGGATCACTTTATCTTTCCATTTCATTATATACGGGTGATCAGCCCGTATCGACCTCCATTCCGGTCTTTAAGGTACCAATCGGCATAATTTCAGCCTTAAGTTGGACTAGCCCCGCAAGCCTCTTACCATGACTGGACTAGTCCCACTAGCCTCTTACGTCCCAATCCAATCCATCAGAAATTCATTTGGAAAACCTTGAGTTGGAAAAACAAATAGGTTTTCTAAAATTCTTTTTATCATTACCAAGCATTTGAAATCATTCGGACTCTTTCAAGTCGAAACTCATTCTTAATTCAGATTTTAAGGAAACAAAGTTCAGGGAGTGATTGAAAGATAAACAAGGAACAATTCATAAGGATTCTGTATCAAGGATAACAAGGCACTAAATAAGAAGGATCAACATCTGTGTAGGGATCAATAGGGTGATCGGGAAAACAGGGTATCATTAAACAGGGTTAACAAGGATAATTAGAGGGTTCAATATAATCCATGGCTTAATAGATAACTTGAACAGAAAGGACAGATTATCAAAGGGTTGAATAATTAAGCTTATCAATAACAGTTTATCAAGAACAAAGGCAGGGTATCTCAAATCAATATCAGGGTTTCATAATCAAACAGTTCAATACTCTACATGGTATGAACAAATTCTCTTTATAACCATTTACACAAGTAATCAGAGTTACTTGCCTGAATTTGCTTTCCTGAAGGTTGAACTACTGCCACCTAGTAAATCCTTTCATTTCCTAGCCCGAATGCCCTCACGCTCCGAATTTACAATAAAACCAAACCTTAACCAGATTCTCAACTCTCGTTCCCGGAATGATCACTCAATATGATAACTCGATTACATCCTTGACTCGAGTATACGATTATAGCTTATACACATAAGCACATAGCACATAGCATATATCATATCCCTTTCTCGTAACTTTTATATCTTTATATATACTTAACCATCGAAGGTACTTGCTTAACCTTAGCTATTTCTCAAATCACACTAATATAATTCTTACGAGTACATGGTTTATTCTCAACAAAACCTTTACGACCATAATTATCACTTATAGTTATCAAAATTAATCAATCTCCACCTTAGCTCACATAAACATATAACACAATCCAAAATCTTTAAAAAGAATCATTCTCTTCTCTTTTATCATCAAAATTTGAATCCAAATAAACATATAAATCACATAGTCTCTTAAAATTACTCATGCATTGACTTAACTTCAAATCAATTCCTTTTTATTCCTACATTCCATTCGGCTATATCCACAAAACACAATTCAAAGGTCGAACATTGACATGCAAGCATTATATTTGCTTAAAAACTTGAAATTAGTCCAACACTCATCCTTTTTAGCTTATTTTCAACTTGACATTTACGGCAAGGCTATACTTTAACATGCATCACTAATTCCTTTTGTAAATCAACATGCAAATCTCGAGACTAGCTAATTAACCAAGAATCAAGTTATTAAATTTTAATTCCCTTTTCATTAGTACAAAACTCGACCAAATCTCAACATGCAATAATAATTTCACTTCTTTTAATCCATTAACCATCCTAATAACAATCCATAATTACTTTATTCATCAAGAAAATCAAATCAATTATTCCAAGGATCAAAACCATTCAGGTTTTCAAGAAAACAACACATGCAAGTTATTTCTCTTAATCCTTTAATCACAAATCAACCCATAATCAAATCGACAACTCATTTCTAATAATCACTTATCAATTTAACTTTTAGAAATAAAAACCTTTTTAAAATTTAAACCATCCAAGCATGCAAACACCGAAATCAACTTTTATGGTATTAGAGTTCAGTTGTTAACATCACAACTCACCACCAGTTCACCGGAGTTCATCACCGGTGGCGGTGGTTTCTCGGTGGTGCCCCAATTCGGGGTTTCCAACCTTGAAACCTCCAATTTATGTACACACAAGGCACATGCAAGACTCACTTGGCTTTGAAAATCATTTTTCAATTATAAAATCATCTCCTTAAGCACATACTAGACCATATACACACGCATCAAGCATGAACACACACACACACACATCGAGCTTGCATGCAACAAGATATTCACACATGCACATTCCAATAACCACTTTTGTATGATTAACAAGAGATTTTGAGAAGGATTGGTGATAATTATGAAAGAAACAAGTGGTTTACCAAGAGAAAAGAAGAAGATCCGAGAGAGAGAAAGAGAGAGAGAGTAGCCGAGAGAGAGTGTGAGAAAGAAAGAGAGAAGAGAGAGTGATGGTGCTCGGGAAAAAGAAGGAAAAAGGGGGAAGAGGTTGAGTTTTATACTCAATCAAAATCAAGGGCATTTTAGTACATTACTAATTCCCTTTTTATTCTTATTTGTTCCTTCCTTTTTACTAAAATGTAACAAGGATTAAATATAAAATATATCTCTCTCGGGAAGTCGAGAATTATTGAAAATGACAATTTTAATACATAGGCCTCGAAATTAGCTTTTTAACCATTACTCATAATAAGATTTTGAGCGGACGGTTGATTTTATATAAATTTCGCAATCTCGCCTTAATAATATCATTTTCCACATAAAATCAATTTAAAAATGCAAAGACCATCAAATAAATTCACTCATCATTTTTAAAAAGTCTCTAGGACCACTATGAAGATAACAGAACAAATCCCATGTTTTTATCTTACTCGAATGATTTTATAAAAATACGCGAAGGTTAATTAAACCTTTATTTAAGTCACATAATCCTTTTAAATTCATAAAATTGTCACAGAACACATAGTCATGCACACAGACAACAATCTCACATATATAATCATGTAACGACTCAGGTATGATCATAGAATTTATCCTTCTTTAATCTTTATCCTTTTCTACGCGTACCGGGTCACGTTCAGCCTGACGGCCCGACGCTCAGCGTTTCGATTACGCTTCTCATTATCATTATCAATCAACACATCACTTAGGACGAAATACTTTATTTACACATTCATTTCATTCAATCACACATAATTCACATTTTATATTCTTTAACTCCTTATTAGGACGAGTTCCGTTCTACCTGACGGCCCGACACCACAGCTTAACTTCTAAGCTAACTCTTTAAATTGGAACATTTTTATCTACGCTCCTATATTCTAATATACAGAAAAGACAATTAATCAGCACTTAGTCATATAATTATAATCACATCACATAACACATACTTTATTGACTTAATTACTTCGCAAAATTCTCAGTCGTCACAACATCAGACAACAATCAGTACTTAAGCAATTTTCAATTAAGCACAGAATACACAAAGATAGTAATATCTTTAAATACTGATTATAAAATCTGATGAAACAGAACATAAACTAAGCAGACTTAGAGAAAGAACCTGAAACCATTCCAAGTTCATTTACCAATCTTGTAAAAGTAGCTTCACACAGTGGTTTTGTGAAGATATCTGCTAGTTGTTGATCTGTTGGAACAAAGTGCAATTCCATTGTACCTTCATCCACATGTTCCCTTATAAAGTGGTACCTAATGCTGATGTGCTTTGTCATTGAGTGTTGAACTGGATTACCTGTCATAGCAATAGCACTTTGATTATCACAGTAAATAGGGATTTTAAAATATGTTAACCCATAATCCAGTAACTGATTCTTCATCCAAAGAATCTGTGCACAATAGCTTCATGTAGCAATGTACTCTGCTTCTGCAGTTGATGTGGAAATTGACTTTTGTTTCTTGCTAAACCAAGAAACCAATCTGCCTCCAAGAAATTGGCAGCTTCCACTTGTGCTTTTTGTCACACCCCCAACTTAAATAGCAAAATAGTTATAGTTATTACATCATTTTAATGAGTACTACACAACCAAAATCCAAGATCTTACAGTTTAGGGTTTGGAACAGCCCAACACTATCAACTATTACATCTGATTACAAATACCGAGTCCTCACACAGCTATTATTACTTATTCTACCTGGGCTCGAACATAAGCATCCGCATCACAGGTCTTACGGGCAGTCTGCTTGAATCTAACCATGGCTGCTAGCTGTAATATCAGGGTAAAGCAAGAAGTGAGCCAAAAGCTCAACAAGTGCTAACAATACAACGCGAAACATAAATCGAGATATACCTTTAGGAATGACAATGGAATGACATAATCAATGATAATCGAGAGATAAAACTTATGTGAGTTGGCATCATTTTGCTTGCATCAAAACAAATTTTAAAACCATTCTTAATCAAAATCATTTTATGACGCTACGGATTACAGCCGGTGATCAGCCGCGAAGTAATCCCGAACCTCGCTGGGTTCTAAAACATTATTGGGAATCCCTAGGCAACTTTTAAGCCTAATATAAGTGTGGAAAGGACTCGCGTCTCAGTCCAGATCCACCATTCAAGAAAACATTTGTCCCCCTTTGGGACTGAAAAATCCACGTTTTAATCATTTTAAAAACTGATGCCGATTTATGACAAAATTTCTTTCGACTGTAATTATTTTTATCAAGGGATTATAGATCAACTTGAAACACTGGAAATATGACTCTAAATCTCAGGGCCATGATCTAATAGACTTTACTATATTAGGGTAGTTGAGAGGTTTCCATAAACAAGAACTTAGACAAGGAAATTAAGCCAGGCTATTGGATAAGATGAAAGAGTAATGCCAAACTAGGCTTAAAGCAACGGATGTAGACAAGATATAGGTATTAGAACATCAAAAGATAGGCATCACTGGTTCCAATAGAATAAAGGTGTTAAAATATAAAGAAGGCGATCATCAGCTCAGTATATAACAGGGTATCAAGCTTTTAGGGTAAGGATAGGGTTATCAAACAATCATGAATGTATTTAAGAAATGATTGGCTTTTAGGTATCAAAATAAAGTTTCTATCGAGGCTATTTCAAGAGTTGAATCAAAGCATCAGGGTGCAACATCAAGATTTCTCAGGGATCAGTAGCATGATAAACAAAAGGATCAATAAGATATTATAACGCATCTCTAATTTATCATGGCATTAAACTATCATAAAAGACTTTTGAACTACTTGCAATATGTACTCGAGGGTTCATGGCATTTCTATGTAACTCAAAGATAAACAAAAGATACTCTTGATTTAAATATATCAAAATGACTCAGGATAATTGCATCGATATATATATGAACTGTTTACAGTAAATGCGAAGGTCAAGTTGAATCACTTGCCTTGAGATAGACTGGTCTGGTCTGACTGGTAGGAGCAACAACTGGAGCTTCACTCGACTTTTATGGCAAGTTTTCCCTCGTCTCGAGATCCTACATAATAATAATAATCCTCATTATAATATATTCTTTCCATCTTAACCTATTTACAACCCGAAATTAAACATGGATGGCACTTAGGCCTATACGCACTTAATTCATATCCACCTTTATATTTTCAAATGTACACATGTAGCCACATAATCACATATCGTATATTAATACCAAATAACATCATATACACCATAATGCCACACTAGGCTTGGATGATCTCGACTCACCACTCAAGTTACTTGGTCGCTAACTAGACGAAGTCTTCGAATTTGGGCTTCCTAACTCAATGTGCCTTTCCTAAATTATCCAAAACCTATTGACCTTCACTTGTGCCTTTTGTTCTACTGACCTTATACTATCTTACAACTATGGTGGTCGACCTAATACTCACTTCTAAGTGTCCTAAAACTATGCGATAAGTGAAAGTGCTCACTGGTGCAAATTTCAGAATGGTAACTAAGGTTTCTTGAGTGCATTAGACACTCTTAAACTACAAGTTTTTCTTCAAAATTTTTACACAAGACTCTCCTGACCTAAGGGCATCTCACAAGCTTGATGTGGCTCAAAGGCCTGGCTTGGGCCTTCTTGGGCCTAAGCTAAAAGTCCAAGGTTCCCCTGTTTTTCTGGGCAGAAAATGCCCTGACTTGAATTAACTTGCGACACATGGTTCTAGCTCATATCCTATGAACTATGGTTGGAAAAACTTCTCTGACACACCCTCTAACTAAGGCCCAATTGGGCCTAATGAGGGCCTACCCATGACATGGCCAAATCTCCCTATTTCTAAGTTGTAACAAAACTGTCCCCTGCTGGACAGATTTTATTATTCTACTTGTGCACCTAACCAAATGACATGCAAACCTCCAATCAACTCCTAAAACCTATTATATATTCCACATACTAACTTCTGGTGGCTTGGGCCTCAAAGTGCACATCAATGACATGGTCAAAACTCGCTCTAAACCTCAGGGTACTAAACTGATTTTTCTGCAGAAACTATAACTCTCATTTTCCAAGGTTTTGACTTGACAAACCCAATTAACAACAACTAAATACTTAAACCAAGACCTATACTTGGTATTCTACTGAACTAACTCCCTTTTTCTCAAAATAACCTTGGTGAGATCATCCTTACCTAAGGTGCAACTATGGCAAAACGAAAGAGACTACTCTTAACAAATCGCAAATCTTCATGCTTTTGAAACAACAAGATATATATTTTTATAAAAGATAACCACAATTTATTACCATGCAACAAGAAGCATAAATCAATATTATCACATTATTCCTACTGAAATTAAGGCTCACTAACAAAATCTTTTCCAAATGATCAAAATCTTACAACAAACTAAGGGAATTCCACATGCATGCATGCCTTCGGGTTTTTCAAACCAAACAACATATTTTCTACATATATTCCATCTTAAAATTGACATGCAAGCCTAGCATAAGGTATACCTAGATGATCACTTAGCATGCAAGGAGTTTTATCAAATTTTCACCACAAAATTCAAGTCATTATCACATAAACATGCAAAAATTGAACAAAACAACAAGAATGATTTCAAGGACCATTCATTCGGCTCCCATATGGTCATGGCCGAATGAAATGGATGGAAATGGCCATTAAATCATCAAGAGTTTCCTTCTCAAGACTTGGCACTTATCCATTCATTGTAGTCCTCTCAAAAACAACCTTAAATCCATAAGAATCAAGATTGTATTTTGAGTTTCACTAAAACCTTTACATGCAACCCTTAAACTTAAACTTTCTACTCAAAACTCTTTGAAATATGAATGATCATGGTATGGGAGATAACATTTACTTGTATAAAGAGTAGAAGCTTGGTGGAGAAATGAAAAAAAAATGGGGAGGGGTGGTTCTCGGCTAAAGGCCGAGAGTGAGAGAGAGAGAGCCGAGAGTGAGGGAGGAGGAGGGAGAGAAGAGTGAGTGTGGTGTGGGTGATGAGTAAAAATGATCATGACTTTGCTTGTCTTATGGTTTTTGTATTGGCAAAAGTGAGTGGAATTAGGAATTGACATGATTAGCCTTCCACTTGAACTTGGTTGAATTTGCATGCAAGGGTAAAGAAGGTATTTGGCTAGGAAATAAGAGTTAGTGGGGTGGTTATTGACTCTTTAGCCCTTTTGGAATGTATGGAAGGAATTTGCATGCAAGGATAACTATGGAATTTGCTAATTATATTTATAAAGATTTATTTTTATAAAATAAAACACAAGTTCAAAAATTATAAAATTTATACCATAAAATAACTTGGATTTTTAGAGATTTTATAAAGTCACTTTCAAAATTTGTGAACAAAATATCTTTTAAAAGAAAATTTCTCCAAGGCTTAGAATATTCCTTATAAATCAAAAGTAAAGGAAATAATTAAAATTTTGCTTTGAAAAAAAAATCATGTATTACACATAAAAATTTTATAATGCAGAAATTCTCGCTTACACAATCGTACAATAATTGAACATATTTTTATTCGGCTTTAATATTATACCAAATCCACAATTAATATTACACGAAAATGCCGGTCGTAACATCCTCTCCCCCTTAAGGGATTCTGCCCCCAGAATCTAAGAGAACAGATGAGGATACCGGGAACGCATATCAGACTCTAACTCCCAAGTCGACTCTTCGACCTTAGGGTTCCTCCAAAGTACTTTCACTAACTTTACTGATTTATTTCTAAGACTCTTTACTTGCCAGTCGAGTACTTTAACCGGTTGCTCCACAAATGACAGGTCTGCCTGAATTTCTACAGGTTCATATTCTATCACATGGCTAGCGTCAGGATTGTACTTCTTAAGCAACGACACATGGAACACATTATGCACATGCTGATACTGAGGTGGTAAGGCCAACTCGTAGGCCACCTTTCCTACTTGACTCAAAATCTCAAAAGGACCTACGTATCTAGGTGCTAACTTTCCTTTCTTGCCAAATCTTATCAACCCTTTCCTAGGTGACACTTTTAGCAACACAGCTTCGCCAATTTGGAATTGAACATCCTTACGCGCTGGATCCGCATACTTCCTCTGTCTATCTTGAGCAGCAAGCAACCTTTTCTGAATTAACTTGACTGAGTTATGCAACTGTTGTACCAATTCTGAGCCGAGAATTCTTCCTTCTCCTACTTCATCCCAACTTGTTGGTGATCTACATTTTCGCCCGTACAAAGCTTCATATGGTGGCATGCCGATACTGGAATGATAGCTGTTGTTATATGAAAATTCAATTAATGGCAGGTGGTCGTCCCAACTTCCAGCAAAATCGATTGCACAACTGCGCAACATGTCTTCAATTGTTTGAATTGTTCTTTCACTCTGGCCATCAGTCTGCGGGTGATACGCCGTGCTCATATTCAACTTCGTGCCAAGACATTCCTGGAATTGCTTCCAGAATCTTGAGTTAAATCGGGGATCTCTGTCTGAAACTATTGATACAGGTACTCCATGCCTTAATACGATTTCGTGCACATACAGATGAACCAACTTGTCCAGTGACGACTTCTCATTTATTGGAAGGAAATGCGCCGACTTCGTAAGACGATCAATTATAACCCATATTGCGTCATGTCCGGATTTTGTTCGCGGTAGTCCTACTATAAAGTCCATAGCGATATTTTCCCATTTCCATTCTGGAATCTTCAGGGGCTGAATTAACCCGCTTGGTCGTTGATGTTCTGCCTTTACTTTCTGACAAGTATAGCACTTCGCAACCCATTCTGCCACGTCTCGCTTCATATTTGGCCACCAAAAGTTCTTCTTTAAGTCTTGATACATCTTGGTGCTTCCCGGGTGGATTGAGAATTTCGAATGGTGGGCTTCATGGAGGATCTCATTCTTTAATTCAGATACATGGGGAATCCATATTCTGGATGAAAACCTTAGTATTCCTTGCTCATCCCTTTTAGTATTAATCTCTTCTCCAGATAACTGATTTTTCTCTTTTTCCATTACTTCCTCTTGATACTTCTTTATCTTTTCCAGTAGTGTTGGCTGAAAGGTCATTGCATGACAAACTTCTTTGACTTCCCCATAAGCACAAAGTTCCAATTCAAATTTTCCGATTTCTTCAGATAACTCTTTTGATGTTATCATTGCATTCAATCTTTCCTTCCGACTCAGCGCATCGGCCACTACGTTCGCCTTTCCAGGATGGTAATTTATCGAACAGTCATAGTCCTTAATCAATTCCAGCCATCTCCTCTGCCTCATATTGAGCTCTTTCTGAGTAAAAATGTATTTTAAACT
Source organism: Apium graveolens (assembly GCF_009905375.1). Classification (NCBI taxonomy): domain Eukaryota; kingdom Viridiplantae; phylum Streptophyta; class Magnoliopsida; order Apiales; family Apiaceae; genus Apium; species Apium graveolens. Next base: position 177,801,933 of record NC_133652.1, read on the forward strand.
CTTGTGATCTGTGTAGATTTCACACTTTTCTCCATAGAGATAGTGTCTCCAAATCTTGAGTGCGAATACTATGGCGGCTAGTTCCAAGTCATGCGTCGGATACTTTAACTCGTGCGGCTTCAACTGTCTTGACGCATATGCTATTACCTTACTGTGTTGCATCAACACACAACCCAAACCCTTATGTGAAGCGTCGCTGAATATTACAAAATTCCCTTGATCATCTGGAAGTACTAACACCGGAGCTGTTACTAACTTCTGTTTTAACTCTTGAAAGCTACTTTCACATTCTGCACTCCATTCAAACCTTTGATTCTTTCTGGTTAACTTGGTCAATGGCGTGGCGATCTTCGAGAAATCCTTGACGAATCTTCTATAGTATCCGGCCAATCCTAGAAAACTTCGCACTTCCGTAGGAGTCCTTGGCCTCTCCCAACTCATAACTGCATCAATCTTCGCCGGATCCACTTTAATTCCATCATTTCCAATAACATGCCCCAAAAATTGAACTTCCTTTAACCAAAACTCACATTTGGTAAACTTGGCATACAACTTCTCTTGTCGGAGTATCTCCAAGGCTATCCAGAGATGCTGCATATGTTCTTCTTCCGATTTAGAATAAATAAGGATGTCATCAATAAATACCACGACAAATTTATCCAAATACTTCTTAAATACCCGATTCATCAGATCCATGAATGCGGCCGGGGCGTTGGTCAATCCAAACGGCATTACTAGGAATTCATAATGCCCATATCTGGTCCTAAATGCGGTCTTGGGAATATCTTCTTCCTTGATCTTTAATTGATGGTATCCTGATCTCAAGTCAATCTTCGAAAAACATTTTGCTCCCTTTAACTGATCAAAAAGGTCATCTATCCTTGGTAGCGGGTAGCGGTTCTTGATCGTTACTTTATTCAACTCCCGGTAATCTATGCATAGACGCATACTCCCATCTTTCTTCTTCACAAAGAGAACAGGTGCTCCCCATGGCGACGTACTTGGTCGTATCACTCCCTTATCCAATAATTCTTGTAGCTGGCTCGCCAACTCTTTCATTTCTGCTGGTGCCATCCTATACGGAGCCTTTGAAACTGGTTCCGTGCCTGGAGCAAGGTTGATCTCGAACTCAATTTGTCGATCTGGTGGTAAGCCTGGTAGTTCGTCGGGAAACACATCGGGGAACTCATTAACTACAGGAATATCTTCCATGCTGGGGCTGCCTCTCTCTGAATCCACTACATATGCTAGGAACGACTCACAACCTTTTCTAAGTAACTTCTTAGCCTGAATAATTGTAAGAAATAGTCGCTCTTGCCTCTGTCCCTTAAATACTACCTTCTCTCCACTCTTCGTCTTTAAATTCACTCTCTTGGTCTTACAATTTATCTGCGCGCTATTCTCTCCTAACCAATCCATTCCTAAGATTATATCAAATTCTCCCAGCTTGAAGAGTATCAAGTCGGCCGAGAACTTATATCCTGAAATATCAATCTCACATTTTGGACAAAATCGATTCACAGGAATCTTCTCTTGGTTCGCAATTACCACATTTACTACCTCACTCATAACCGTTTTATCACATTGGATCTTATCAACAAAAGATTCTGATATGAAGGATCTTGTGGCTCCCGAATCAATCAATACTTTGGCTTTGACATTATTGAGTAAAAGTGTACCTGCTATCACCTCAGAATTCTGAACAGCATCTTTCATCTTTAGGTCAAATGTCCTTGCTGTTGCTTGCGGGGTTGGTGCGGGTGGTGGAGGTAATGCCAATACCTCAGCTGGCACGCTTGCACTGGTACTTGCCACGTTCATCAGAGCTCTGACTGGTCCTGTTGCCTTACATTCCCTAGCCATGTGTCCAGTCTTCCCACATTTGTAGCACGTAACTCCTGGCTTCGGCATCTTGCACTCATTTGCCAAATGTCCCTTCTGATTGCACCTATAACAGGTCATACTCAGCTTATTGCATACTCCGGGGTGCCTTCTTCCACAGTGCTTGCATTCTGGCCTCTGGAACCTGTTTTCTCCAACTTGCCCTTGGTTTGCCTGATTGTTCCCTTTTGATTCTTGCCTTTTGCCCAAATTTCCTTTCCTTTGAAAATTTCCGCCCTTCTGGAAACCAATCCTCTTTACATTCCGATCTTGCGAACTTCCAGCTTCAGACTTTTCTCCATAAAATGGAACCTTCCTCTTCTTGTTATCCCTCTCTTTCCTTGACTGCATCCCATTATTCTCAATCAGAGCAGCTTTCTGTACTACTCCCGCATAAGTCTCAAGTTCAAACATAGCCACCCTATCTCTGATCCAAGGCTCCAATCCTTGCTGAAATTTCTTTGCTTTTTCTTCCTCAGTGCTGGTATACTTTGTCACAAACCTTGACAACTCAGTGAACTTCTTCTCATATTCCAGTACAGTCATGTTCCCTTGTTTTAACTCAAGAAATTTTAGCTCCATCTGATTCTGCATGTACTTAGGGTAATACTTGTCCAGAAATAACTTCTTAAATCTTTCCCAAGAAATCTGCTGAGTGACTTCCATAACTTTTACTGATTCCCACCAATAAATGACTTCTCCCTTCAAGAAGTAAGTGGCATACAGCGTCTTCTGATCGTCCCCTAACTGTACCAACTCAAAAGCCCTTTCCATCTCCTTGATCCATGTGTTTGCTATCACTGGATCAGTGGTATCATGAAATACAGGTGGATTCACATTCTGAAAAGCCTTGAAAGTGACAATTTGTCTTGGTGGTACTGGTGGTTCAGGTGGTTGATATGGCTCACGGTTATCTTGGTTTTCAATTCGTTGTTGAAGAGTTAATTGTTGTTGAGCTATAGCATTGGTTTGCTGTTGCAAGGTTTCCAGTAGTTGAAGAATATTTGGGTCTGTGGTGAAGGTGGTTGTTGGATTCTTCTTTTTGGGAGGCATGATCCTGAAATAAGAGTTGTGTTATAACAAATATGAATGATAAAATGATTCGAGGGTATCGCATGGCATTCTTGTTTACATATGGGGTCACGTTTCCAAATTAAGCAGATATGATGATAAAAACATAAAATAACAGTTGAGAGCAAATGGAACAATAGCACATAATTATTGAAATTTTAAAGGTCACAGTACATAGGATTGGGACATAGTCTGATTCTAGAAATAACAGGCTTATTTAAAGGAAAGACAGAAACAACTGGGGATTCCTTAGAGTTTGATAGTACAACAACATGAAAGGTAAATGGAAAGAACTAAGGCTCCACTCCATCTGAACGGGGCTTGGTAGACTTTTCCTCTCGAAGTGTCTTCACAATGCTCTGGAGCTCATCCGCCACCATCTGAATGACATACTGGCTGGTACGGTCCCGGTGCGCTGGCATCTCTTCAAGCTTAGTGTTGACGTACCCAACCAAGGTCTCAAGTCTCGCAATCATCTGCTCCTTGGGCTTCCCTTCGTAGTTTCGGCTGTCCGGATACACGTTCTTCAGTCGGTCTATCAGTCGGTCGTACTTGCCCTGAAGCATGTCGAACTCGCGCCTCAACTCAGCATACACGGAGAAAGCAATAGTGTCGTCCGTCCCAGAGGATGACGAGGAATGCGCCCTTTGCTGACAACCAATAAGAGGAGTATTAATAATAATTTACTTTACCTACTCTCTCGCATAGTATCTATAACCTACTCACAAGTCCTATAACCTATTTGGGCTGTTCAGGGACTCTAAACCGTAGCTCTGATACCAAAACCTGTCACACCCCCAACTTAAATAGCAAAATAGTTATAGTTATTACATCATTTTAATGAGTACTACACAACCAAAATCCAAGATCTTACAGTTTAGGGTTTGGAACAGCCCAACACTATCAACTATTACATCTGATTACAAATACCGAGTCCTCACACAGCTATTATTACTTATTCTACCTGGGCTCGAACATAAGCATCCGCATCACAGGTCTTACGGGCAGTCTGCTTGAATCTAACCATGGCTGCTAGCTGTAATATCAGGGTAAAGCAAGAAGTGAGCCAAAAGCTCAACAAGTGCTAACAATACAACGCGAAACATAAATCGAGATATACCTTTAGGAATGACAATGGAATGACATAATCAATGATAATCGAGAGATAAAACTTATGTGAGTTGGCATCATTTTGCTTGCATCAAAACAAATTTTAAAACCATTCTTAATCAAAATCATTTTATGACGCTACGGATTACAGCCGGTGATCAGCCGCGAAGTAATCCCGAACCTCGCTGGGTTCTAAAACATTATTGGGAATCCCTAGGCAACTTTTAAGCCTAATATAAGTGTGGAAAGGACTCGCGTCTCAGTCCAGATCCACCATTCAAGAAAACATTTGTCCCCCTTTGGGACTGAAAAATCCACGTTTTAATCATTTTAAAAACTGATGCCGATTTATGACAAAATTTCTTTCGACTGTAATTATTTTTATCAAGGGATTATAGATCAACTTGAAACACTGGAAATATGACTCTAAATCTCAGGGCCATGATCTAATAGACTTTACTATATTAGGGTAGTTGAGAGGTTTCCATAAACAAGAACTTAGACAAGGAAATTAAGCCAGGCTATTGGATAAGATGAAAGAGTAATGCCAAACTAGGCTTAAAGCAACGGATGTAGACAAGATATAGGTATTAGAACATCAAAAGATAGGCATCACTGGTTCCAATAGAATAAAGGTGTTAAAATATAAAGAAGGCGATCATCAGCTCAGTATATAACAGGGTATCAAGCTTTTAGGGTAAGGATAGGGTTATCAAACAATCATGAATGTATTTAAGAAATGATTGGCTTTTAGGTATCAAAATAAAGTTTCTATCGAGGCTATTTCAAGAGTTGAATCAAAGCATCAGGGTGCAACATCAAGATTTCTCAGGGATCAGTAGCATGATAAACAAAAGGATCAATAAGATATTATAACGCATCTCTAATTTATCATGGCATTAAACTATCATAAAAGACTTTTGAACTACTTGCAATATGTACTCGAGGGTTCATGGCATTTCTATGTAACTCAAAGATAAACAAAAGATACTCTTGATTTAAATATATCAAAATGACTCAGGATAATTGCATCGATATATATATGAACTGTTTACAGTAAATGCGAAGGTCAAGTTGAATCACTTGCCTTGAGATAGACTGGTCTGGTCTGACTGGTAGGAGCAACAACTGGAGCTTCACTCGACTTTTATGGCAAGTTTTCCCTCGTCTCGAGATCCTACATAATAATAATAATCCTCATTATAATATATTCTTTCCATCTTAACCTATTTACAACCCGAAATTAAACATGGATGGCACTTAGGCCTATACGCACTTAATTCATATCCACCTTTATATTTTCAAATGTACACATGTAGCCACATAATCACATATCGTATATTAATACCAAATAACATCATATACACCATAATGCCACACTAGGCTTGGATGATCTCGACTCACCACTCAAGTTACTTGGTCGCTAACTAGACGAAGTCTTCGAATTTGGGCTTCCTAACTCAATGTGCCTTTCCTAAATTATCCAAAACCTATTGACCTTCACTTGTGCCTTTTGTTCTACTGACCTTATACTATCTTACAACTATGGTGGTCGACCTAATACTCACTTCTAAGTGTCCTAAAACTATGCGATAAGTGAAAGTGCTCACTGGTGCAAATTTCAGAATGGTAACTAAGGTTTCTTGAGTGCATTAGACACTCTTAAACTACAAGTTTTTCTTCAAAATTTTTACACAAGACTCTCCTGACCTAAGGGCATCTCACAAGCTTGATGTGGCTCAAAGGCCTGGCTTGGGCCTTCTTGGGCCTAAGCTAAAAGTCCAAGGTTCCCCTGTTTTTCTGGGCAGAAAATGCCCTGACTTGAATTAACTTGCGACACATGGTTCTAGCTCATATCCTATGAACTATGGTTGGAAAAACTTCTCTGACACACCCTCTAACTAAGGCCCAATTGGGCCTAATGAGGGCCTACCCATGACATGGCCAAATCTCCCTATTTCTAAGTTGTAACAAAACTGTCCCCTGCTGGACAGATTTTGTTATTCTACTTGTGCACCTAACCAAATGACATGCAAACCTCCAATCAACTCCTAAAACCTATTATATATTCCACATACTAACTTCTGGTGGCTTGGGCCTCAAAGTGCACATCAATGACATGGTCAAAACTCGCTCTAAACCTCAGGGTACTAAACTGATTTTTCTGCAGAAACTATAACTCTCATTTTCCAAGGTTTTGACTTGACAAACCCAATTAACAACAACTAAATACTTAAACCAAGACCTATACTTGGTATTCTACTGAACTAACTCCCTTTTTCTCAAAATAACCTTGGTGAGATCATCCTTACCTAAGGTGCAACTATGGCAAAACGAAAGAGACTACTCTTAACAAATCGCAAATCTTCATGCTTTTGAAACAACAAGATATATATTTTTATAAAAGATAACCACAATTTATTACCATGCAACAAGAAGCATAAATCAATATTATCACATTATTCCTACTGAAATTAAGGCTCACTAACAAAATCTTTTCCAAATGATCAAAATCTTACAACAAACTAAGGGAATTCCACATGCATGCATGCCTTCGGGTTTTTCAAACCAAACAACATATTTTCTACATATATTCCATCTTAAAATTGACATGCAAGCCTAGCATAAGGTATACCTAGATGATCACTTAGCATGCAAGGAGTTTTATCAAATTTTCACCACAAAATTCAAGTCATTATCACATAAACATGCAAAAATTGAACAAAACAACAAGAATGATTTCAAGGACCATTCATTCGGCTCCCATATGGTCATGGCCGAATGAAATGGATGGAAATGGCCATTAAATCATCAAGAGTTTCCTTCTCAAGACTTGGCACTTATCCATTCATTGTAGTCCTCTCAAAAACAACCTTAAATCCATAAGAATCAAGATTGTATTTTGAGTTTCACTAAAACCTTTACATGCAACCCTTAAACTTAAACTTTCTACTCAAAACTCTTTGAAATATGAATGATCATGGTATGGGAGATAACATTTACTTGTATAAAGAGTAGAAGCTTGGTGGAGAAATGAAAAAAAAATGGGGAGGGGTGGTTCTCGGCTAAAGGCCGAGAGTGAGAGAGAGAGAGCCGAGAGTGAGGGAGGAGGAGGGAGAGAAGAGTGAGTGTGGTGTGGGTGATGAGTAAAAATGATCATGACTTTGCTTGTCTTATGGTTTTTGTATTGGCAAAAGTGAGTGGAATTAGGAATTGACATGATTAGCCTTCCACTTGAACTTGGTTGAATTTGCATGCAAGGGTAAAGAAGGTATTTGGCTAGGAAATAAGAGTTAGTGGGGTGGTTATTGACTCTTTAGCCCTTTTGGAATGTATGGAAGGAATTTGCATGCAAGGATAACTATGGAATTTGCTAATTATATTTATAAAGATTTATTTTTATAAAATAAAACACAAGTTCAAAAATTATAAAATTTATACCATAAAATAACTTGGATTTTTAGAGATTTTATAAAGTCACTTTCAAAATTTGTGAACAAAATATCTTTTAAAAGAAAATTTCTCCAAGGCTTAGAATATTCCTTATAAATCAAAAGTAAAGGAAATAATTAAAATTTTGCTTTGAAAAAAAAATCATGTATTACACATAAAAATTTTATAATGCAGAAATTCTCGCTTACACAATCGTACAATAATTGAACATATTTTTATTCGGCTTTAATATTATACCAAATCCACAATTAATATTACACGAAAATGCCGGTCGTAACACTTTTCCTGTCAATTTTTCATCCTGCAAAATCTGCATCTGAGTAACCTATTAGCTTAAAGTCTGATTCTCTATGATACCACAATCCCAGATCAGCTGTTCCCTTAAGATACTTGAAAATTCTTTTCACAACTGTTAAGTGAGGTTCTCTTGGATCTGCTTGAAATCTTGCACAAAGACAGGTAGCATACATGATATCAGGTCTACTAGCAGTTAGATAGAGTAGAGAGCCAATCATAACTCTGTAATCAGTAATATCTACTGATATACCAGTATCCTTATCCAATTTTGTTGCAGTGGCCATGGGAGTGGATGCACTTAAACAATCTTGCATTCCAAATTTCTTCAACAAATTTCTGGTGTACTTGGATTGACAAATGAAAGTGCCTTCTTCATTCTGCTTGACTTGAAGGCCCAGAAAATAGCTAAGTTCCCCCATCATACTCATTTGATATCTTGACTGCATTAGTTTGGCAAACTTCTTGCAAAGTCTGTTATTTGTAGAACCAAAAATGATATCATCAACATATATCTGCACCAAAAGTAAGTCATTTCCATGGTTGAGGTAGAACAGTGTTTTGTCAATAGTTCCTCTGTTAAATCCACTTTCCAGAAGAAACTGAGCTAAATTCTCATACCATGCTCTTGGAGCTTGCTTAAGGCCATAAAGTGCTTTATCAAGCCTGTAGACATGATTTGGAAATTTGGAATCTACAAAGCCTAGAGGTTGTTCAACATAGACTTCCTCTTCCAATTCTCCATTGAGAAAAGCACTTTTCACATCCATTTGAAAGACTGTAAACTTTTTGTGAGCAGCATAAGCCAAAAATATCCTTATTGCTTCCAATCTAGCAACTGGTGCAAATGTTTCATCATAATCACTTCCCTCCTGTTGAGAATATCCTTTTGCAACCAGCCTTGCTTTATTCCTTGTTATTATGCCATCACTATCAGTTTTGTTTCTGAACACCCACTCTGTACCAACAACAGATCTGTTCTTTGGTCTTGGCACTAGGGTCTAGACTTTATTTCTTTCAAATTCATTTAACTCTTCCTGCATTGCATACACCCAATCAACATCTTGAAGAGTTTCTTCCACTTTCTTTGGTTCAGTCTGAGAAAGAAAAGAATTATAGAGACATTCACTTGAAGTAGTTGTTCTAGTTCTGACACCTGCGCCAGGATTTCCAATTATTAAATCAGGTGTATGTGATTTAGTCCACTTCCTTGCAGATGGAAGATTTTCTCTAGAACTGGATGATCCCCCATGATCCATGTTGTCTTCATCAACATTTTCTGATGCTCCCTCTGAAATTATGCTCTCTGAGTTGGATCCTTCAGAATTTGAGTTTCCAGAATTATCAGGACTTGGCTCATCAGAACTTGATGAATCGAAACTTGAAGAGCCAGTTGTAGGTTATGATGCTTCTTGAGATGTGGTTGTATCTTCAGTATGATCCCCCTGCACAGGTGCATCTTTCTTTGGCGTAGTCACCACAGTTTCAATAACATTAGAGTTTAATCCATTAGAGTTTGCAGTATCAGGATTTAGACTGTCAGGATTTTCAGTAGCAGAATTTAAATCTTCATTTTCAAATCTCAGCTGATCATGATCATTGAAATCTTCAAGTCCAGTAATCTTCTTATCATCAAAAGAGACATTGATAGATTCCAAGACGACCCTTGTTCTTAAATTGTAGACTCTGAAGGCTTTTGTGGAAAGTGGATATCCAACAAAAATTCTTTCATCGGCTTTTAGATCAAATTTGGATAGTTGTTCAGGTTGAGTCTTAAGGACAAAACACTTGCATCCAAATACATGAAAATACTTCAGATTTGGCTTCTTTTTCTTCACCATCTCATATGATGTCTTTCCATGCTTGTTAATGAGTGTTGCATTTTGAGTAAAATAAGCAGTTTGCACAGCTTCAGCCCAAAAATAGGTTGGTAGCTTTGCTTCATCAAGCAATGTTCGTGCAGCTTCAATAAGAGTTCTATTCTTTCTTTCAACAACTCCATTTTGCTGTGGAGTTCAAGGAGCAGAAAATTCCTGCATGATTCCATGGTATTTGCAGAACTCTTCCATGATCAAATTCTTGAACTCAGTGCCATTATCACTTCTTATGATCTTCACAGAATCTTTGACCAATTTATTCAGTTGCTTGACATGATCAATCAAGATAGATGCGGTTTCACTTTTTGTGTGCAAGAAATACACCCATGTGTATTTGGTGAACTCATCCACTATGACCATAGCATATTTCTTCTTTGTAATAGACATGACATTCACTGGACTAAATAGATCTACATGTGGTAGGTGATAAGGCTCAAGAATTGATGATTCAGTCTTGCTCTTGAATGAAGATTTTCTTCATTTAGCCTTCTAACATGAATCACAAAGGCCATCAGGAGCAAATACTGACTTGGCAGTCCTCTCACAAGATCTTTCTTGACCAGTTCATTTATATTGTTGAAATTTAAAGGAGAGGGTTTCTTGTGCCAATTCTAGCTTTCTTCAATTGATGATCTACTCAACAGATAGATTGCAGAACCATCAGTACTTGTTGAAAGCTTGGCTTCATAAATGTTACCATGCCTGTATCCTTTCAGAACAACTTTGCATGTAGATTTGCTTACAACTCCACAGTGTTCTTCAAAGAAATCCACATGATAACCTCTGTCACACATTTGACTAACACTTAGCAGATTGTGTTTAAGTCCTGAGACAAGAGCTACTTCTTTAATGATGACATTCCCAAGATTGATATTGCCATGTCCCAGTTTTTTTCCAATATTGCCATCTCCATAAGAAACACTTGGGCCAGCTTTCTCCACAAAGTCTGATAGCAGGGCTTTATTTCCAGTCATATGTCCTGAGCATCCACTGTCCAGAACTAGGATGTTTTTCCTGTTGCCCTGCAATCACAAAGACCACTAATGATTAGTTTTAAGGACCAAGACTTTCTTGGATCCTTTGGCCTTATTAAGTTTGTTAACATTTGCAGCGGATTTAGCATCAGAGTTTATGTTAACATTTTTCTTATCAGCATTTAAACTATCAGACTTTGTATCAGAACTTACACTAGAAGGAACAATGCTAACTTTCTTTAAAGAAGGTTTTATTTGATAATAATCATAGTACAAACTATGATATTCCTTACAAGTATAAATGGAATGCCATAAACTACCACAATGAAAACAAGGATTTTGTGGCCTATATCTAACAGACTGGCTCTTAACTCCTGACTTTGAAGGTAAGGAGTTTATGTTCTTATTCTTCCTGCAAAAAGAAGCCAGATGGTTAGAACTTCCACAGTTATGACATGTTTTTCTAGGAGCATTAGGAACAGGCTTATAATCATTACTTTTATTCACACCTTTCTTTCCATTCCTATTTTTCCTAGGTGACTTTACCTTGTTTACATTCTTAACATCTTTCAGCTTATGCTTAAGCTGCTTCTTAGTCATTAAGCCTACGTTAACTTCAGTTGGCTTTTCCTGTTTTAGTTTCTCAAAAGTTAATTCCTCTTTAACTTCTGATTTCTCAGTATCATACTTTACAGCTACAAACTTAACAAGTTTTACCTTTGGCTCTTGTTTAACAACTATAGGCTTAATTTCTACAGTTCCTTTATCATTCTTGTCATCTCCATAACATAAGCCCTCTTTCCAGTTTTCACTACTTTACAGATTCTGAGTTGTTCTGCCAGAGTTAGTCCAAGTCCTGATTATCTCTCTTTCCTTTTCTAACTCAGTTTTTAGAGATTCATTCATTTTAAGTACTTCATCCCTAACATAGAATGCATCATCTTTATCTTTCTGAGTTTGATGGAACATGACTAACTCTTTTTCTTAATAATCATTCCTCTTTTTACAAGCAAGATTTTCAGAAGTTAATCTTTCACATGTTAAAGTTTGATCTCTATAACTAATGAACATGGTTTTAAGATATCTTCTCAACTCATTAATATCATCAGTATGAAAGGCATAAGTAGTTTGAGGTACCTTTAACTCAGCAGCTTTAGAACTGCTATCAGCATTTGCCATCAAGGCATAGTTCACCTCACTTTCAGAATCTGAAGTGTCTGTCCAGCTTTTCTTCTTTGTGACAAGAGCCTTGCCTTTGTCACTCTTCACTTTCTTGCAATCAGGAGATATATGGCCTTTCTCACCACAGTTGTAGCATTTGACATTTGTGTAATCTCCTCTGTCAGACTTCCCTCCTTTGCATTCAGATTTTCTGAAACTCTTCTTATTAGAACTTGCACCTTTCCTGGAAAATTTCTTTCCCTTCCTGAATTTTCTGTATGCAATCCTTGTGATTCCTTTCACCATAAGAGCATACAGCTTCATCATCTCTTCATCAGCATCCATCTCAGGCAAGCTTTCAGTTTCTTAGTCATCATCACTATCAGAATTTGATGACTCAGTATTAGACTTTGTGATGAGCGTTTTTCCCTTGCCTTTCCTTGAGGTAGCTACTTTGGGGGATTCTTCCTCAGCCTTAAGAGACACTGTCCTTGACTTTCCTCTTTTCCTCTTGCTTCTTTGTTCCATCTCAAGTTCATGAGTCTTGAGCATCCCATAAATTTCATCAAGAGTTATTTCTTCAAGATTATAGCTGTCTCTTATAATTGTGGCCTTCAAATCCCAGCTTTCAGGAAGAGCTAACAGGAATTTAAGGTTTGAATCTTCAAGATCATACTCCTTATCAACTAGTGACAAATCATTCAAGAGTTTGACAAATCTGTCATATAAATCAGTCATTGACTCATTAGACTTTGAGTCAAAGTGTTCATACTCTTGAGTGAGTATAGTCTTTCTGTTCTTCTTAATCGACTCAGTTCCCTGGCATCTTGTCTCCAAGGCATCCCATATCTCCTTTGCAGTCTTGCAGTTAATTACCCTGTTTGACATTACATTATCAATGGCACTATACAGCATGTGTCGTACCGTAGCATCCTTAGCAATTGATGCTATATCTTCAGCAGTGCAATCACTCTTCTCCTTTGGTACAGACTTTGCTACTTCACCTGCAACTGCAACAGTGAGTTTGGTTGGCTTGTGAGGTCCTTCATTGATTCTGTCAAGATATTCTAGATCTATAGCTTCCAGAAACATAGTCATCCTCACCTTCCATATGGGGTATTCAGATGGTTTCAGTATGCGAACTCTAATAGCCTCATATCAACTATGGATTTGAGTCTTTGGAGGTTCTTCAGTTTTGGTGGGCTTGGTTGGAGTTTCTGCTTCAGACATGATTGTTTTTGGATCTTAAACTATTTGTGTGTTAACAGATAGGCTCTGATACCACTTGTTAGGTCACACACACTATAGAAGGGGGGTTGAATATAGTGTATAGCACAATCAAATCGAATTCAAAGAATACAAGTAACAGAAAACAAACTTTATTAAACTTTGTTACAATATAGAACTGTCCTCTCTCAGTGATGAACAAAATATCACAAGAGCTGCTAGGGTTACAATGAATATTATTCTCGATTATGATAACACTTATAGTGTAAACCCTATGTCTGTGTTTATATACTACACAGTTACAAGATAATCACTAATTGATATGGAATATAATTCTGCTTCATAAAATATATCAATCAGTTATCCTTTCTTCCAAGCATTCTATTCTTCATAGAATTCCTTCTTCATGCATATCTCTTCTTGCGTTTGTCTTGATCTTCTTCCTTTCAATCAGTCGCCTCCCTTATCTGAAAGTCTCCTTAGGTCCTGATATTATCTCCTGATAAATATCTCCTGAACCTCAAGTTCTGATAACTTAAGTTCTGACTTCAGTATAAGTGCTGATATCCAGTTAAGTACTGATTTATCCTGTTTAAGTAAGATCTGAAAACTAAACACAAATCATATTAGACATGACATTATCAAATATATCTAACATTTTATAATACTAACCTTAACCCTCTACCCATTCCCGACAATCTAGGCTTGTTTCAGGGACTAATAACTTGTAGCTCTAATACCAAACATGTGACGCCCTCCAAACCCGGGTCAGAAGTTTCTGGTTCATAACACACACACACTCAATATATATAAATACCTGCTTATGAATGTAATATATGCAAAAACCCTACTTACCATAATCATGGATCGCAATAGGTTAAAATATAAAAATAAGCCACAATCTTAACTTTTATTACATCGTACCAAATCCCAACTAGTTCCGCTTACAACTGATAATGATGTCATTCTTACAATCTTACATAACTCATCTACATTATAAAGCTCCTGTTAACTCGGTCCATCTTATCCTGTACTCCTAGCTCGCACACTGGACTGGGAATCTTCGTTATCAACCATTTCCTTTTCAACTGTAAAATAACATAACATATTTGCAAGAGTGAGCAAACTAGCTCAGCAAGTCATAATAGCAATAACTAAGGTTCAACAATGATCAGTGGAAATGATTTATGAGAATCAAGTTTCTGGATAATCAATGAATAGAATTGGATATTCTTTTCATTTTTTTAAAAACCAAGTTTAGGTCGTTGATCAGTCACGCACTAACCCCGAGCAAGGCTCCCGGCTTTGCTTTATATACTGGATCCAAGGCACGCATTGGCCTAATATGACCACGAATCTGGTCTGACCACGAATCTGGTCTGACCACGAATCTGGTCTGACCACGTATCTGGTCCACATTTATAAAACCATCCAATTCTAAAACAATTCAATAGGATAACCATTGCAATTCAATAAAACAAAATCATAATCAACATTGATAAAGCATTTATCTCAAAACATAAAACATTTCACAGGTATCACCAGGGTGTATCAAGGTGTAAATATGAAGAAAGGATTTAAGCCTAATGAAAAATCAAGTATTGGAAGAACAATGGTTCAATGATAATACAAGGTATTGACCTTTAATGTGTTAAGGTATTCCAGAGTGTATAAGTTTTTGCATACTCAAGAAATTCTATTAAAATATTGGGTTTATAGGGTGTATGTATTTATGGAGTAGTATTGTATATGTTTGGCTCGTATCTGAGAATTCAACAATCAATGGTTTCTGAAGAATAAGGCTTATGGCTCAAGATCAAAAAGAATCAGGGTTCAAAGTTAAATAGTTTAAAGTGCTTGCAATATAAAACAAGATTTATTTTGAATAATAACAACATGTTATGAGAAAGTTCATAAATATTCGCAATATATCTCGAAGAACGGTTCAGAAGGACTTGCCTTATCATAGATGATTTCCAACTTTACTTGTACTCATCTAACAGTTCTACTCATCATTCATTTTCCTTCTTTTTCTATGCCATGCTTTTATTCATCAATCACTTGCCTTCTCTTTCTATGCTTTAATTCTATTTACGAATCACTGACTTTCTTTGTCTATGCCTCACTTACTCTGCTAGGCATCATAACCATCTATCAATATTCAATCTCATATTAGTCTAATCGTCACATAGACGTCATAAGCTTTTATCTACCCTTCGTTTTACCCAAATCCGATTTACGGATTGAAAGTTATGACCAAAACGGTCAAACAATAACCACATAGGCAGATAACATGTAGCACATAGCATGCAAGATATTCAATCGAAATAATTTTTCAAAGAAGATTCGGGGTCAAAATGATTTTTCAGGTATTTAATACGAATTTTTGAACATTTTTCGGAATTAAAATTGGACTCCGAATCATCTTATATTTAAATAATAGGGTTCGAACACCCGAATCTGACTTTAAAATAATTTTATAATAATTATCGAGCCTTTAAAAAAAAATTAAAATAATATTTTAAAACTCGAAAATATTTTTCGGAATTTTTAAATCAATTTTAAATAATTAAATCCAATTAAATAATCAATTAAAATTAATTAATAACTAATTAAATTAATAATCAATTAATATTTAAATTAAATGACTAATTAAATAATTAATTATTAACTAAAATTAATTAATTGATTAATATTTATATTAGAATAAAAATAATTTTGAGAATTGAAAATATTGATTTTTAAATTTTTAAATAAATAAAAACAATTTCTGTAAATAATTGTAACAAGAAAATGTCATTTTTATAAATAACTAAAACAAGAATATCATTTTTGAAAATTTTGGAAAAGCCGGGGACTAATCTGTAAAATTCACAAAACCACAGGGGTTGGACGGTAATTCCACTGTCGTCATCCCCGTTCGCCGGCTTCGGTGGTCGGCCGCCATTAACGGCGGCCACCAAGCTTTCCGACCACCTTTAGATCAACCCAGAATCCAGCCAAAATAACAGGGATAGATGATTACTCCTCCAGAAGCTGAATTATGAAATCAAAATCGCCAGAAAAGCAGCGAATCGGCCAAAAATTCTGGTCAAACTTCGCCGCCGGCGAAGCTTCCTTAGAACCGGTGATCGATTTCGGCTTCCCCTGCTAATACGGTACCTAAGTATCAATTCATTTTCACATGATCTGTTTAATGGTGTAAGTCTTAGGTTCCCAGGTTTAACAAATCGAAAATCCGGCCAAAGGTATGAGTTTTCTGGTGAAATTATTCTAGAACACGAAGAACATTCAAACTCAAAGATCAAATCAACTATTCTACATGTTATTGAACTCAATTTTTGACATATAATATACCAAATTGACCAGGAAGAAAAGATCGACACAATTATGCCATCAAATCATATCAAAAACATCAAGAATAAAAATTCATAATTTAATCCATAATTAAATCAAATTAAAATAATTAAATTAGAAAAATACCTTGATTTCTGGGCAAAAACTGATGGTTGATTCTGAAAGAGGATTTCGAGAGTTTCTCTTTGATATATTGCACGCCCGAATCGGAGTTTGATAACGCCTTCGTTTGCGCAATTGATTTTCAAGAATACAGTGTTTTAATAAAGTTTTCTTTGGTTTTCAGGGTTTGTACTGTCTGATTATGATTTTTGCGCATGAAAATGAAATAAGAAAGGGTTATTTATATATACAAAATATTAGTACGTTATGGATCGTGTTGGATCGATAAATACGTTTGTTTTGGATAAACATTATCCTTTTTGGATAAACACTATCTTATTTTAGATAAGTACTATCCTATTTTGGATAAGCACTATCCTATTTTGGATAAACGTTATCCTATTTCGGATAATTATCAAAACCGGGCTTTTATAAAATGATTGTACAAAGATAATGTTATTGAAAAGGGTTAGCGTATTGAAAATATCGCGTCGGGCCGCGCATGGGTCAAACCGTAATCCGGATCGAAAAAGTCAAAACACAAAAAATGTCTGGAATTACCAGATTATGTTAGGAAGGAGTTTTCGGAAGAGTTTCGGGTTGTAAAAATATAAAAACGGTTGAGGTCGGACGATTCCCGGCTTTAGAAAATGATTTTGTAATTATTCAGAAAATAATTAATCAATTTATTAATCAATATAAAATCATATACTCCAAAAATTACAAGAAAAATACTTTAATTATCTATATTTTATTCTGTACATAAAATTAACATACTTATACTTTACCACATTTGAACATTCAAATAATATCACCAATAATCAAATAATTCACCAAAAAATCACATAATAATCATTTATTGATAAAATAATTAGACGTCATGTCCCGGATATTACACCATAGCCTTTTTTTGTGTGTGTTTCATCTTCTGTGTTTGTTGCTTGTATGAATATATTAGTTCAATTTATATGAAATCTGAAATGTATTTTCCTTTTCTTTTATCCTCTTATTTGTTCACTTTCTCTTTTTCTGTCAGTTTGTTTTTCCCTATGTACTAATATATTGATACAGGTTCATGCAAATGTTTGTTTGGAAAGTGTTGTTGTTACTCAGACATTGGAGTGGAAGCTACATGCTTTTGATGTTCTAGCTGAGTTTGATGGGAAGAATCAAGTTGCTTCCATGGGACCCATGCTGGTCTTTTCTGTTTGGATGCTGTAGTAGTTGATTGGAGTTTTGTATAATCTTTCATGCGGTGCATTTTATTATCTTATCTGATTTCAAGTTTGAGAAAGATATATTATTGTAATAACTAAAACTGGGGATGGCTTCATGAATTGAGTGTTCACTAATTACAACGATTATTTAGGGTTGAAGTAGTTACTTCTGCTATTAAGTTTTGAGAACTGTATAAACCTTATAAGTTCCTGGATCAGTGTAGTTTGTGTTCATGAAGTAGATAAATTTCCGATGATGTTATAGTGTAGAAGCTCTTGGTAAACAGTCTATTATAGACTTACAGTTTGCTTGCACTACTTGTGATGTCGTCAGCATTAACTCATTCCATTAGTGAAGTTGTAAAGACTCTTCAGTTGCCAAGATCGCCATGTTTAATCACATATAGCAAATATCTATTAAAGATTTATTTGGGTGTGTACTTACTTTAAATACCATCTTTGACGCAGCAATATGAATGGCTTGTTGGTTTACAATACAAGCCAATGGAGTTGGTAAAGTCTGACTGGGCAACAATTAGAAAATCTCCACCTTGGGCTATTGATTCTTGGGGTTTGGGTAAGTTGTAGTACTATTTATCTTTTGTTCCTTTTTTGTTTCAATTGGAATATCTATAGCAGGAATGTAACTTTTTATTTATTTAAATTTTTTAGGTTGTCTTATTCATGAACTCTTTTATGGTACGAAATTGAGCAAAAGAGAAAAGCTGCGTGAGACTACTTCTATACCAAAGGAGAGCTTGCTATATATGTTCATAAAGCACAGGTTCATATTGATCTACTAATAATCCAATTTGTTCGTGGACTATATACTCTTTTAGTCTAAATTATTTTTTAGCTGGAAAATGTTGCATGTATGCTTACATTTTGTTTTTTTTGCTTATAAAGTTCTCAGTTAAAGATTCATTTTCATTTACATATGTTTATTTATTCATGTCTCACAGTCTCTACTTCCTGATTATCAGAGGCTCTTGAGCTCCACCCCTTCTCGCAGGTTGAATTCATCGAAGCTCATAGAAAACTGCGGTAAGTTTTACTTTCTTCAGTGAATTAACATAATTTATATATATGTTTAAAGTTGTGAGTCTTAACACTAGCCGGGAAATTTATTGTTATTATTGATTAATGCGGAGCTTCAGACCAATTCTAGTATTGAGAATATTTGTCAAGAAAGTTGATGCAAGAATTTAGGTGTGTTGTATTGGAACCATATATTGTTTATTACTGTTCTCACTACAAGAAATTTGTAATCAGACAACGGTTGATAAACAACGGTTAAAAAAAACCGTCGTCCTAAAAATTTATACAACGGTGAATTGATTTTGCAGAAAAAACAGTTGTGTGAGCTCCAGAACAAACAACGGATATTCATCTTTTTTAAACTGTTGTACAAGATGTATCCTCTCATCGAGTCAGACAACAGTTTTTTAAATATAGTGTTGTTGTAGATCTTTAATACAACGATTACAAACCGTTGTTACTATGTTAACGTATAGGGATATAAGACAACGGTTTTGACATTATATTGTGTAATTCAGACAATGCTTTTTCAGAAAGGTTGTCCTCTAAACCATCAAACAACGGAATGAAACAGTTGTCTGAAGAATTTCAATGGGTACCACGTATTGAGGTGGCAGCACGTGATAGGTGGTAAATCATTCACAAGGATTGCTGAGGTGGCGAAATGAGAGTTCTTCATTGATATGAGATTTGATATCAGCCGTTAGATCAAAAAATAGTTGAATTCTTATACAACGGTTTTATGTTAAAACAAAACTGTTGTCTTAGTTGGTCTTATACAAGCTTTTGGATATTACGTTGTGTAATTCACACAACAGTTTTTAGAAGGGTTGTCTTAGCAACCTTCATACAATGGAATAAAACAGTTGTCTGAAATAGTTGTTTTATAATTTCAATGGGCACCACCTGATGAGGTGGCACCCCATGATAGGTTGTAAACATTTTACTCGGATTGCTGAAGTGTCGAAATGACAACCATTGATTGAAATGAGATTAGATATTAGCCGTTAGATTGAAAAAAGCTGACATGCTTACACAACGGTTTTGTAATAAAAAAAAGCGTTGTCTTAGTTTATCTTTACACAATGGTGTTTCAAGGAAACCATTGTAAAAGTATTACTATATAAAATAAGATTCCTGGTTTACAAGATTAATTTTTAAAATAATTTTTTTGACAATCCAACCGTACGGATGTTAAGATATGTCAATTTTAGTCATTTGAAAAAATTATTAACAAATTTGAAATCCATCTTGCATGTCAGGATTAGAAAAATCCAGTAAAAGTACCACTCCTGACAACGAGACTCGTTCCCGATTTATAAGATTAATTTTAAAAATGATTTTTTGACGATCCAACTGTACAGATATTAAGATATATCAATTTTAGTCATATGAAAAAATTATTAAAAAATTTGAAATTCATCTTGCATGTCAGGATTAGAAAAATCCAGTAAAAGTACCCCTCCTAAAAACGAGACTCGTTCCTCATTTACAAGATTAATTTTTAAAATTTTTTTTTCGATGATCCAACCATACGGATGTTAAGATATATCAATTTTAGTCATATGAAAAAATTATTAAAAAATTTGAAATTAATCTTGCATGTCAGGATTTGAAAAATCCAGTAAAAGTACCACTCCTGACAATGAGACTCGTTCCCGACTTACAAGATTAATTTTTAAAATGATTTTTTAGACGATCCAACCATACGTATGTTAAGATATATCAACTTTAGTCATATGAAAAAATTATTAAAAAATTTGAAATTCATCTTGCATGTCAGGATTAGAAAAATCTAGTAAAATTACCCCTCCTAACAACGAGACTCGTTCCCGATTTACAAGATTAATTTTTAAAATGATTTTTTCGACGATCCAACCATATGGATGTTAAGATATATTAATTTTAGTCATAAGAAAAAATTATAAACAAATTTGAAATCCATCTTGCTTATCAGGATTAGAAATATCCAGTAAAAGTACCCCTCCCAACAACGAGACTCCTTCCCGATTTACAAGATTAATTTTTAAAATGATTTTTTGACGATCCAGCCGTATGGATGTTAAGATATATCAATTTTAGTCATAAGAAAAAATTATAAACGAATTTGAAATCCATCTTGCATATCAGGATTAGAAAAATCCAGTAAAAGTACCCCTCCCGACAACGAGACTCCTTCCCGATTTACAAGATTAATTTTTAAAATGATTTTTTCGACGATCCAACCGTACGGATATTAAGATATATCAATTTTAATCATATAAAAAAATTATTAAAAAAATTGAAATTAATCTTGCATGTCAGAATTTGAAAAATCCAGTAAAAGTACCCCTCCTGACAACGAGACTCGTTCCCGATTTACAAGATTAATTTTTAAAATGATTTTTTCAACGATCGAACCGTACGGATGTTAATATATATCAACTTTAGTCATATGAAAAAATTATTAAAAAATTTGAAATTCATCTTGCATGTGAGGATTAGAAAAATCTAGTAAAAGTACCCCTCTTGACAACGAGACTCCTTCCCGATTTACAAGATTAATTTTTAAAATGATTTTTTCGATGATCCAACCGTACGGATGTTAAGATATATCAATTTTAGTCATAAGAAAAAATTATAAACAAATTTGAAATCCATCTTGCATATCAGGATTAGAAAAATCCAGTAAAATTACCCCTCCCGACAACGAGACTCCTTCCTGATTTACAAGATTAATTTTTAAAATGATTTTTCGATGATCCATCAGTACGGATGTTAAAATATATCAATTTTAGTCATAAGAAAAAATTATAAACAAATTTGAAATCCATCTTGCATATCAGGATTAGAAAAATCCAGTAAAAGTACCCCTCCCGAGAACGAGACTCCTTCCCGATTTACAAGATTAATTTTTAAAATGATTTTTTCGATGATTCAACCGTACGAATGTTAAGATATATCAATTTTAGTCATATGAAAAAATTATTAAAATATTTGAAATTCATCTTGCATGTCAAGATTAGAAAAATCTAGTAAAAGTACCACTCCCGACCACGAGACTCGTTCCTGATTTACAAGATTAATTTTTAAAATATTTTTTTCGACGATCCAACCGTACGGATATTAAGATATATCAATTTTAGTCATATGAAAAAATTATTAAAAAAATTCAAATTCATCTTGCATGATATAAATAGAAAAAATTAATGTGTACTACTCAACAACACGAAATTGATGGATGATTTATAAAATAGTTTTTTTTAATATGTGTCTCTTCAATTATACAAATATTAAAATATTTTGACACTAATCATTATAAAAATAAATAATAAATTTGAAATTTATACTCACTTTGATTTTGTTCTTAGTTAAATGAAAAATTAATTATTTAAGAAATAACTATTTAAAATATAATTTTTTAATAATATCGTACCAATATTTTCTTTCCCTCGGTCACTCAATCATTTCCCCCCATCATAAAATTTTGTTTCCCCCCTTTACTTCTAAATCTGATAAAATATCTCCCCCTTTTACTTTCAATCTCAGACCTCATCTTACTTATATCTACATCTCTCCGATTAGGTCTCCAGCTTCAGTCTCCACCTTTATTCTTGATTGATAACTTTTCATTCCGTCTTGGTTAACTCTTTCTCTCTCTCTCTCCCTCTCTATCTTCAATTGAAACATATTGATTTAATAAACAAACCCCAGTTGCTTCTTCTACTCCCCTTTTCAATTCCTCTGCTCTCCGTAAATCATTTACATCTCTCTCCATTTCTTCTCGCTCCTCTCGTAGCTTAGTCGTCAAGGCTGTAAGTTTTTCTTATTTTTATATATTTATTACATTTGTGATTTGTGAGTGTTGTAGTTTAGAGTTGACCATACAAGTGTTGGTGTTAATTAATTGGGCAGATTTATGTTTAATTTTGTTTCCGATTTGTGTGTTGTTTAGAGTGAGCTTCCTCTGGTTGGAAATGTAGCTTCGGATTTCAAAGCTGAAGCTGTTTTCGATCAGGAATTCATCAATGTAAGTACCTAGATATAAGAGTTTTCATACCATTTTCTACTCTCAATATTACTAGTTTTTATAAATTGAGCGTCTCTTTGTACTTGGAGTTGTTCTAATTGAGCACGATGCCTTGTTCTGGCTGATTATTACATTATTATTGTCTTATAACACTTTTGTTTTGATGTCTTGTTTAATTGAGATGTATGTTATGAGAGCATACAATGAAAGCATGCAGAATACGATGAGAGTTCAATCCACTAGTTGTATCGTCCTTTGCTGATGGGCTCTGGTGCACAAAAGTGGGTTGTAACCCTTCAAAGGCAATGCGACTTTTTGGCAACCATAATGTCCTCTGCTGGACCCAGTGAAGACCATTCAGTTCAGTTGGTATCCCTTCGTCTCGCCTTATTATTTGATTACCTGTAACAGCTAGGTATTGATCTATAGTATTCATAAAAAATAGTGATCACACCTAACGGTAAGAGAAGCATGGCAAAACTGGTGCAACGCATAACTCCTAACTTATGTGCTAGAGTTTGTGCAACAATGCACAAATGGGAAGTTGTTCAAGTTGGAAATATGGGTGAAGATGCAAGGTTGATGATACGGAGAGGTGCTCGCGGACCAGGAGAGCCCTCTGGCATAATTTTGAGTGTCGCATTGTCTGTTTGGATTCCTGTCCAACCGAAACAATTGTTTGATTTACTGCAGAATGAAGAACTGAGGAGTCGATGGGATCTTTTGTCCCATGGTGGTCAATTGCAATAAATGGTCTGCATTACTAAGGGACAAGATTCTGGAAACAGAATCTCTCTTTCATGTGCTAATGTGAGTTCATATAATCATTTTAAAATGGTACTCATGCATCACACAAGTCAAGCAGTATCAATATAGGCTGCATTTCTAAATACTCACAGTATTTTGACTAATCAATTCCTATATAAAAGAAGAAATGATTTTTTGATCGAACATGACTTCTTTCCCAATGTGTTATCCTATCCTATTTTATTTTATCTCAATTTTTCTAGCTATATGTGAATGAACATATTGACCACATATATGTGAAACTTTATATAATCAAGCACATGCCTGACTTCTACGTGTTTGTGTTCTCAGGTTAAACTCTCCGACTATAAACAAAATGATGCCTCATGTTGTGGTAGATATTGGGGCGGTTTGATTCTTGTACTAAGTTTTATATAAAGATCCAGTATCCTGAACAATTTAGGGAAATGAGTACTTGGGCAGACCCTGTTGAATATCACGATTCTGTTTCTATAATGGTTTAATCTACTCCTGGATTACTTGATGAACCAAAATTCGATTTGTATCTTTTAGATGATAACACTGCTAGGTGGATAAAGAAGAGCAAGGTTGAGTTTATCACATAAAGCATCACCTAATTCAGAAATAAGATGCAGCAGAAAGGTGATCATCTCTATCTCTATCTATCTCTCCACATGAAATAAATATATATATTATGAATCATTACGTGTATAATTTTTATCTATTTTTTTTTAATATTATTAGCATTGACATCCGATTTTAAATAGCAACTAAAACCAATTATCTGTTTCACGTTGACCACAAAATACAGATGCAATTAGTTTCTGCCAAAAAATAAAATTGCAGAACAATAAAAGTACATGTTCATGCACATTAGTTGCCAAACCACTGGGCAAAGGTTCTGCCATTACTAAAACATCTGCAAGGTAGTCCATCTGTAAAAGAAGTGTAGCTCTATCTCCTACTGAGTATAGATCTTCATGTGTAAGAACAAACAAACAGCCCTGTGCTTAATACAAAGTAAAAGAAATTGTATCCACTCAAAAAAATATTGCAAACTATTTGAGAAATACAAAGTCTGCATGCCTGTTATTAATAGGAAGAGCCCTTCAGCTGATTGTTGCCAACGAATCAGGGTTAGCCATGTTGAGTGCATTTGCCCTGTTATTACGCCTAATCTATTAGCTCATAATTTTCTTACCAAAATACTTAACTAGTTGTGTTTGTAACTAAATCCTGGATTCAAGTTTCTTGCCTTAAGTATGTACATGGATTGCATATGGGAATATAAATTTCAGGTTTTACTCTTTATTTTCTATTTTCTTCTCTGCCTCCATTTTAACTATTCTAGAAGTTTTATATATTCCTCTCATATGCGTGTAATTCTTGATGCAGCAAACCTAAACCTACATGTATGATACTTGGAACAAGAACATGATGGGCAAGAACAAGAACTAGGGCTAGGCGTACCAATGGAGTGAACATTCTCTTGCTTTTCGGGCAAAAACAACGGAATATGTATGCAAATTAGTTATTGTGTACCTTAATGAGCATGTTTAGAAATAGATTTGAAGTTATAGTTGTAATTCTTGTAGAGAACCTTTGTATTATAAATTTAATTTCAATTGTGAAATAACAATTGAATTAATATAATATCATTTTATTTTAAAATTGATTTATTTTAAATAATGAGATTAATTTTATAAACATTGTGTGAAACCCACTTAAAAATGATGAAAACTGTTGTATGTCTCACTGCACATATTTTTTTAAAAAAAACTGTTGTCTTTTGATATTCTTTGCAATGGTTTAAATTTTTTACACCATTGTCGTTTAAACAAAAAACATTCATGACAACGGTTTTAACTAGTTAAAAGAAGTTTATAAACTGTTATTTATGAAAATATCTAATAAGTTAACAACAATGGTTTTTCTACAAAACCATTGTTGTTAAGTTAGGTAGACAAGAGTTGAATAAAGAAACAGTTGTTTAAAAAATTGTCTAACAATGGTTAATAAAGAGTAACCGTTGTGCCTTCTTGATTGTAACCAGTATTGAAAAATGTTGTTAAATCTCGCTTATTACAAGTGTATAAACAACCGTTGTCCAACCTTCGATCACACGAGTGTTGGATAGACAACGGAAACTCTACATCTCACACAACGGCAAAAAAATAGTTGTATGATTGCAAATATGTTGTAGTGTCTATGTCTATTTTTTGTTTGTTTAGGTTTCATGATCCATATGTACTTGTGAAATTATCATATATATGTTTGATTTTTATGTGAGTTTCCATGTGAGAAGGATTGTTTTAATGCCCATATATTTCACATATGAATAATATCTACCAATATTGTAGCAATATTTATTTAAGCACACATTTACTCGATATATAGCATCTTTCAATGTATGATGAAAGAGCAGAGAAATACAAAAACATAAATATAAGGGAATCTTTAGGCTTGGTGGATGTCGGGTACATAAATATCTTTGCTTTTTAGTCGAGATTAAGAATAGTTTGGATTTCTTATGTCCAATTTGTACTTGTGATAATGCTATCCTCCTTTTAGCTAATGAGTTACGTACACAAACTTATTAGAATTTGTGCTGGAAGGTTAATAAATTTTCTGACCTACAGAATATGATTACAGTCTCAATGTATCTGTAGTTTAACTGGAAATAATTATTCTAAGTGTTGATATATGTAATATCATGTATGGTTCTATGGGAAAGTTTGATGCATTATAATTTATATGCAGTCATGTCCCGTGTTCATTTCATAGTTCAGTTTCTCTGACTTGTGTGAGCATTTTTTGTCCTTGTGATAGAGTATATTTTTATATATATTTTATATGATTTTGTCCTCCTATTAATTCTATTTTGCACTGATTTGGATATTTATTTAATAGTTTTTGATGTTTTATTGTAGGATACAAGGAAATTTTAGACTTGGAAGGATTTGGAGCAAAAAGTCCTATTTTGGAGTGTAAATAGAAGAAAATTCGTATTATATGTCTATACGAGCTGTAAATACTGGTTGGCCGTATCTAGAGAACCAGAAGTCCGATTTTGATGATCATACATTCCACGTGAAGCCCACGGAATTTTCTTTAACTCAGAGATGGTCCAGTAAGGAGAATCCAGCGGGAGCAGCCCAGAAACAGGGAAAAACAGACACCTGCGAATTTTTACAAAAGAATCCTATTCGGTTTAGAAGTGTCTCTTGTAATTTGATTAGAATAAGAAAATACTTTGATTATTAGATATAACATCAGATTTTATTATTAGTTAGTTATTTTTATTATTAGCTTGGAGAACATAGATACATACGTGCCTTTATTGGGAGCTAGGGTTTTGGTTCATCTTTTTCATAGCTTTCTTTACCTTGGATACTTGTTCTTCAATAATATAAGTTTGAGGTACTTCTTTATCTTCTTTGTTTATTTTAGTATATGTTTTATATGGCTTTCTCAATTGTTTTCCTTGTTTTTATTTCTAGCATGAGTGAGTAGTCGTAATCTAGACCGCAAGGGAAAACCATGTTTACACCACTATAATGGTTTGATTTTCACAGTATTTTGACTGGTTTAAGTGATTCTAATTGATATGTTTTAATGTTTAGTTTGTGTAATTGGCCAATATCATAGACTAATTATATACAATAATGGTACTAGATCGAAAGATAGTGTACTAATTAGAGGCACAAATACGATTAGCCGAATGAATGTGAATGCGAGAGTATCATTGGATTTCTGAGAGTGTTGATACTCGAGAGAGATCGACATGTGTTCTAATCACTTGACCAATTAAATTACTAAAAGATATTATTGTATAATCATGTTACAGGAGTGTTAATACTTGAGAGAGATTGACAAACTCTAGTTGCGTGACCACTTTAGTCGCTTTAGCTTAGGAACTAGTTTGGTGTAAGCATGGTAAACCTGATTGCCCTAGACTTTTAGTTAATTGATTCTCAAAACATAGTTAGTTGCATTATTTAATTATAGAAATTCCCAACAATCGTTGTCACTGTAGGAAAAATTTGCAATAATTAGATTAAAATTCTTGAGACTTGTCTCCTTGTGGATTCGACCCGTACTTGCTAGTTTCCGCTAACAACAGACACCGTGTACTTGCGTTATATATAAAATAACACATCAAGTTTTTGGCGCCGATGCCGGGGAGACGCCTAATTTCTATAGATTTTATTTTGATTATTTTAGATTGTTTCCTTTGTCTCATTGGAGGTTTACTTCCAATTGAGGCATATTTCACTGATTTTCTTGTTTTAGTTGTTTGTGCCCAGGTTAAAAAAAGAAGCAGAAGTAACTCCTCTTAGTCCGGATTCTGGGATTACTTGTCAGCAATACATAGATCGAGTAAGAAAAGAAAGGTAACAAAACATCGGCAAGATCATAATGGTAGAACTTCCTATTAAATCTTTGAAGAACTATTCACAGCCCTCTCCGAGTGGTGTGCCTACTGGCCTTACTATGCCAACTATTGAAACAGCAAATTTTGAGATCAAACCGGCGTTGTTCACTATGATCCAACAAAATCAATTTGCTGGTCTTCCCTCTGAAGACCCTACACTTCATCTGTAAAGATTTCAACAACTCTGCTCTACCATCAAACATCGGGGTGTCACTGCAGACCAACTGAAAGTCATATTATTTGGGTTTTCTCTTCGTGATAAAGCTCAAAAATGGTTGAATGATATCAATGTGACTGAGTGGAATGAAATTGCTCAAGCTTTCTTAACTGAGTATTTCCCTCCTAACAGAACTGATGATTTGATCGAAAAGATGATGGGTTTCAAACAAGAATATGGAGAGTCTCTTAAAGATGCTTGGGAGAGATTCAAAGATCTTCAACGTGCATGCCCTCATCATGGTCTTGAGAAGTGGTTTCTGATTAAGGCTAGTTCTTCCGCAACAAGGCAGCCTGGCTCTTTACCATCATAACCAACTCATCCAAAAGAGAATGTGAATGTCATTGCTCTTAGGAGTGGTTTTACCTATGATGGTCCTTCAATGCCTACTGCTGATGTGACTGATGAGAAAGAGAATGAAACCGGCAAAGATGACAAAGTGGATGATGTTGATGAAACAAATACGGCTGGAACTTAAGGAAGCAAGGAAGCTGATAACGAGAAAATTGTAAATGCTCCTCCGCCATTTGTGCCTAAGTTGCCGTTTCCTAGCAGGATGAACAGAACTAAGGTAGATCAACAATTTGGTAAGTTCATGACACTTGCCAAAAATCTTGAGGTAACTGTTCCTTTCACTGATTTAATTTCTCAAGTTCCGTCATATGCAAAGTTTTTTAAAGGATATTTTGATAAAGAAACGATCTTTTGGTGAGGTGGAGACAGTAGCTTTTACTGAAGAGTGTAGTGTTGTTTTACAAAATAAGTCTCCACCTAAACTTAAAGATCCTGGAAGTTTTTCAATTCCTTGTCATTTAGGTGCATTATTTATTGACAAAGCTTTATGTGACTTAGGCGCTAGTGTCTCTGTCATGCCTCTCTCAATTTTTCAAAAATTAAACATGGGAGAGTTAAAATGCACACAAATGTCATTACAAATGGCAGACCGTTCTATAAAATATCCTTTGGGTATTTTAGAGGATGTGCCTGTCAGGGTTGGAAAATTTTATATTCCTGTAGACTTTGTAGTGTTGGATATGGAAGAGGATAGCCAAATCCCCATAATCTTGGGTAGGCCATTCCTCTGTACTGCAGGTGCTGTTATTGATGTTAAAAGTAGGACTCTAACTTTGAGTGTTGGTGATGATAAGATTACTTTTACTCTAACCTCTGCTCTTAAGTCCCCTTTGCTTGAGAATACTTATTATAAGATTGATGTCATTGATGAAATTGTTCATGATGAGCTACCTCAAATTTTGTTGAATGATGCATTGGAAGCAGTACTTATGCTTGAAGCTTCGGAAGGGGAAGGACATGCTGAAGTTGACTCGTTGATTCTTGAGTTAGATAGGAAGGCTGATCCAAGTCAAGGTTGTGAGGTAACAAATACTGTTACTTCTTGTGATAAACCCCAGGTAAAGAAATTAGAGTTAAATCCTTTGCCATCTAATTTCAAGTATGTGTTTCTTGATGATAATGAGTCTTTTCCTGTGATTGTCAGTTCTGATCTTGATGATGGTCAAATCTCTAAGCTTCTTACTGTGTTGCGTATGCATAGCAAATCGATTTGGTATAGTATTGATGATCTTAAAGGGATTAGCCCAGACTTTTGCATGCATAGAATTCATCTATATGAGGATCACAAGCCTTGCATACAGGGACAACTCCGTTTGAACCCTAACATGCAAGAAGTTGTTAAAAAGGAAGTCTTAAAATTACTTGATGCGGGCATCATTTACCCAATTTCTGACTCAAAATGGGTAAGCCCAGTTCAAGTAGTTCCTAAAAAAGGAGGAACCGCGGTCTTAAAAATAAAAAGATGAACTAATTCCCACTAGAGTTGTCACTGATTGGCGAATGTGTATGGATTATCGTAGATTAAACACTGCCACTAAAAAAGATCATTACCCTATTCCATTCATTGATCAAATGCTTGAGAGACTTGCTAAACATAAATTCTTTTGATATTTGGATGGGTATTCAGGGTTCTTCCAGATCCCTATACACCCTGATGACCAGGAAAAGACTACATTCACATGTCCATATGGTACCTTCGCATATCGAAGAGTGCTGTTTGGATTGTGCAATGCCCCTGCTACTTTTCAGCGTTGCATGTCAGCCATTTTTTCTGATTACATTAAGTCTATTATGAAAGTATTTATGGACGATTTCAGTGTTTATGGTTCTGATTTTGATGTATGTCTGCATAATCTCTCTAAAGTGCTTAAACGTTGTGAAGAGGTTAATTTGGTTTTGAATTGGGAAAAGTGCCACTTCATGGTCAATGAAGGAGTGGTACTTGGTCATCTTATTTCTGAACGTGGCATCCAAGTTGACAAAGCAAAAGTTGAGGTGATTGAGAAACTTCCTCCTCCTGTTAATGTCAAGGGGGTGAGGAGTTTTTTAGGTCATGCGGGGTTTTACCGACATTTTATAAAAGATTTTTCAAAAATTATAAAACCCCTCACTCAATTGTTGCTTAAGGATGCCAATTTTGAGTTTACTGATGCTTGTCTAGAATCTTTCTAGAGGATAAAGAATGCTTTGGTCACTGCACCTATCATACAACCCCCAGAATGGAATATTCCATTCAAAATCATGTGTAATGTAAGTGATTATGCTGTTGGAGCAGTTCTCGATCAGAGGAAAGACAAGGTATTGCACGCAATCTACTATGCAAGTAAAACCTTAGATGAAGCTCAGGTGAACTATGCTACTACAGAGAAGGAGCTTCTAGCTATTGTCTATGCTCTTGACAAGTTTCGAACATATCTCATTGGTTCCAAAGTCGTTGTTCATACAGATCATTCAGCTCTTAAATATCTTTTGGCCAAGAAGGAAGCAAAACCGAGGCTTATTCGATGGATTATGTTACTCCAAGAATTTGACTTGCAAATTAAGGACAAGAAAGGTGCTGAGAACGTGGTTGCAGATCATCTCTCACGGTTGCATTTCAAATCGGATATTGTAGCAGACACTCCTATTGACGATTCTTTTCCAGATGATCATTTATTTGCGGTTGCTACTCAAACTCCTTGGTATGCAGACTTTGCAAATTTCTGTGTTAGTGGCTCTCACCCTCCAGAATTGACCTATCAACAGCGAAAATGGTTCTATTATGATGCTAAACAATATTTTTGGGATGACCCTTTCTTGTATCGAAAGTACGCTGATGGTATCTTTCGTAAATGTGTTCCCGAGTTTGAAGTAAATGACATTTTTCGGCATTGTCATTCTCTAGCATGTGGAGGACACCATGGTCCATCTAAGACCGCTGCTAAGGTACTCCAATCTAGTTTCTTTTGGCCTTCTTTATTTAAGGATGCTCGTGCTTTCTGTCTGGCTTGTGATGCATGCCAAAGAACGGGTAATATTTCTAAACGCTATGAGATGCCACAAACCGGGTATCTAGAAGTTGAAATTTTTGATGTATGGGGTATTGATTTCATGAGACCTTTCCCCAACTTCTTGTGGGATGAAGTACATCTTGGTTATTGTTGACTATGTATCGAAGTGGGTTGAAGCTATTGGATCGACAACCCATGATTCTAAGGTTGTGATAAAACTCTTTAAAAATATTATCTTCCCACGTTTTGGAGTTCCAAGACCAGTGATAAGTGATGGTGGATCTCATTTTCGCCATCGACAATTTGAAACACTTCTCAAGAAGTATGGTATTACTCACAAGATTGACCTAGCATATCATCCTCAGACAAGTGGCCAAGTAGAGGTTTCAATTCATCAAATCAAAAGCATCCTAGAGAAGGTGGTTGCCAAGTCTCGAAAAGATTGGTATTTAAAGTTGGATGATGCTTTGTGGGCTTACCGAACGGCTTATAAGACCCCTATTGGCACTACTCCATATAGGTTAATTTACGGCAAGGCATGCCAATTACCAGTTGAGCTTGAACATCGTGCTTTTTGGGCTATCAAGGAGCTCAATATGGATTTAAAAGTTGCGGGAGAGGAAAGGCTTCTTCAGTTGAATGAATTAGATGAGCTTCGTTTCGATGCTTATGACAATTCTCGGCTCTACAAGGAAAGAACGAAGAAGATGCATGACAAGATGATCCAACGTCGTGTTTTTCAGGTTGGTGACTTGTTCTTTAATTCAAGGCTTCGACTCTTTCCTGGGAAGTTCAAATCTAGATGGTCTGGAACATTCACTATAACTGATATTAAGTTTCATGGTGCTATTGAAATTATGGGACAAATGGAACAAAGTTCAAGGTTAATGGCTAACGCTTGAATTTATATGTTGATGGTCCATTTATTGGAGTAATAGAGACATTCTATATCCCCAACCCCTCCACGGACATCTAAATCGAGGTTAGAAGTCAAGCTAATGACTCTAAATGAGCGCTTTTTGGGAGGCAACCCAACGTGTTGGTAATGTAATTTTTTGTTTGTATTATAATTATTACTATTATTATTAGTAATATATTATTATTATTATTATTAGTAGTACTAATATTTCTATATTTTATTTATTTATTTTTGCACATTTTTTAGGGGTTCGTTCATTTTTGTATTTATTTTTACTCGCTCAAGATGTTCTAATGATTTTTATGTGAAGTGTTCAGGGGTGTAAAAAATAGAAAAAAAATATAAAATATAAAAAAATCCTGCGGGAAGATTTGTCTAGCTATGGTGTACATCTTCTCTGATTCTTAAATCAGTACGATACCCGTGGTGTGTATATACACCCACGGTTAGGGTTTTGCATTCGGTTTAAACCGAACCGAACTTTTTTCGGTTAACCGAAACCGAATTCGTGAAAAAATTACTACCGAAAACCGAATCGAAATATTTTCAGTTTGTAACCAAAACTGAAATAACCATTTCGGTTTTTACCGGAAACCGAAAATTAAAACCGAAATTAAGAATGCAAAACGAGTCTAAATATTAAATTACAGGAAAGATGCTCCAAATTGCCATTCTTGGTTGCTTTGCTAGTGCTTGGCTGCTTTCTAGTTGCTACTGCTCGGCTGTTCCAGTTCCACAGGCCCCAATCACAAATATCAATCGAATAGAGTTGATTCAGTTGAATGTATTTACCTCAAGACTAAAAGATAATCGATTAATCTCCTGTGTTCCTGTGTATGACTGTGTTTATCGGGTTCCTGTGTGTAAGTATCGTCGGCGGCTGCAGTCTGTGTAAAACTAAGAAGTAAGTAGATAAGAGATAGATAGAAAAGTACAGGTCAAATGATAAATAATAAATATTTTATATTTTTATTAATTATTCGGTTATTAATTCGGTTATTCGGTTAATCGCGATTAATAACCGAATTACCGAATAATCGAATTTCAGAATTTTTATTACCGAAAACCGAACCGAATTTTGAAGTTTAATTAACCGAACCGAAATTATTTCGGTTATTCGGTTCAGTTATCGGTTAACCGAACCAAATGCACACCCGGCCGCGGTTGTCTGTCCCTGGAAAATAAAAGAAAAGTGTACATGTTAAATTCCCCCGCGCGTCTACCCCACCCCCTACCCTTTCCCCGCGCGTCTCCCCCCACCCTCCCTCTGTACATCAAGTTGTATAAAAACTAATAATTAGAACTGTACTTTTAATGCAAATCAAATTTATGTAGTTTTGTTTTTTGTTTTTTGTTTTTTGTTCTTAATTAATATACTTATGTAATTATGTTATAAATATTTGTATATTATTAATATTTTATTTTTACCATTATTATTATTATTATTAATAAAATTAGTATTATATTATGATTATTCTTTGTACATATTATTTATATTCTCTTTTTATTATATTATTATTCTTAATTTTGTAAATAATAATAATAATAATAATATTATTATTATTATTATTAATTTGCAACTTAATTTATTATTATAAATATTTTTTTAGCTATTTAAAATAATAGTTTTTTTAAAATTTTTAAGAACTTATTTATTTATGTAATATATTTAATACTCTATCTATATTTTAAATATAGCCTATATTAATATTTGTGTGAGATATGTAATTTCTAACATATATGTAAGTTTGTATTTTTTTTGTCGTACAAAAAAAAGGAAAAAAATAATAATTGTAATATATATATTATATTATTTATATTATGTATGTTAGTGTGTATATATTAACATGGGGTGTCACGTAGTCCTCCGGTTTTCTAATAGTCCGTTGTTGGAGATTATTCTTTACTTCTTTCCAGCTCAATCGCAACAATCACGAGAATTTTTGTTCCGACATGCTGCGTTCGCTTCATACACCTTGATCTCATGGAGTTTTCTTTCTTTTTAGTGTAAAATTTTATTTTGTTCTTTTTGTATTTTGTTGGTTAGTTAGTTCATTGGGGAAAATGAACCACTTAAGTGTGGGGATGGTTTCTCAATGATGAAAAATAAATATATTATAAAATTTTAAAAAAATTAGAAAATAAAAAAAAATCTTGTAGATTGCCTAGTCTCGTAGTGTGTTAACAAGGATAAGTACACATCTTGTGAGCTTCTTTTGCATCAATTGTTGATATGTCATATCCTTAGAAAATCATTTATGGCACGATAATTCTTTGTATGTGCTTGCAAAATTTTAAAAACTTGAGATGCATCTTTGTCAATTTTAGTAAGTACTGAAGCATGCTTTCACCTTGGGAGAACTTGAGCTAATTTGTGATTGGTACATCTTTTATCAATCAGATTTTGTTGTTGGGTGTTGTTCATCATGAAATTGAAGGGTTTTTAGCACATAAACGCAGCGAAAACGTAAATTTAATCTTAAAAAAAAACCGAAACCCTCCGCAGGATCCATGCGAAAAATAATATTTAATTCATAGTTCAGTATGTTTACCTTAAGAAGCTTTACGTTAATGGAAAGATGGAGGTCTTTAATAGCGATCCAAGAACGATGAACGGAGATCCTTAGCAGCTGCTCCTCAAGTGTGAAGCACTTCACCGGTATCCACCAAGAAAACGATGTAATGAAGGAGGAGGAGGAGATGGAGAGAATTAGGGTTTTGTAAATCTTCTTGGTTGAGGCAAAAATAGGGTTTATAATAGTATATTTATAGGCAAAATTTTCAGCTAAAAATTTTCCCATAAAATATTATTATTATTAACCCTTTATTATTCTCACTAATAATTAAAACACCTTTTAATTATTAATCCTTTTTCTAAACTCTTTAGAAATAATTCTTTCACTTGATTTAATTTCCAAAAATTAAATTCTTAATTAATAATATTAAGAACCTTTTCTTAATTAATTTATAATCAATTAAATCTCATTTAATCAATTATTAAATTTGTCAATTAAATATTTATTTCATAAATAAATAATTATCCGCCATTATTAATTAATTCCTCCACCATTAAATCATTCTCTTTTATGGTGTGACCCTGTAGGTTCAATATTAAGCCGGTAGTAGAAATAAATAATAATAAAACTATTTTATCATTATTTATATAAATTCTCTAATTCATTAAATATGATTAATTAATTAATCATATTTATTCTACATCGTGAGGGATACTTCTCAGCATATCGCGACTATCCGGATAATATGAATTCACTGCTTAGAATACCAAGAACCTACTAAGTGAGTAGTTACCGTACAATTAATTCCTTCTACCCTGCAATGTCACGATTAAATACAAGGCATGGAACTTGTGTCAAGCCTATCTTATTTAATCACTTGCTTTCCCATTCACTATACTTAGTTCTATTTAATGTAAATTAGAAACTCCTTTCTAATTTCATTCACTCTAGCCAGAGATTCCTGAACTAACATAAGTGGATCAGCATTGAACATTCTCTTCCTACACTGGAAGGGGTAGATCCTTTATTGATCATACACTATCTTCGTGTACAAATTCCTATACCCAGTAAAGCCCTTATAATTGTCCTTTGAGACTAAGAACTAAACCAAAGCATAGTTCAGTGTACACAAGATGACTATGATGACCTCAAGTCTAAGGATTCTTGTATAACTATCACTATGTGAACAACTGCTGACACGTGAGTGAACTCCATTAGTTGTTCAGCTGTGTGAGTCATGTTCAGTGAACTTATTCTATAATAAGCACCTACATACTAGCTATAGTGTCACCACACAAATGTCTATGAGAACAGACATCCTTCATAATGAAGCAAACATATTATGTACCGATCTTTGCGGATTTTTAATTACCAGTTAGTAATCCTACGACCAGGAACTATTTAAGTTTAGAGTTATCATCTTTTAGGTCTCATTATTATGATCTCATCACAATCCATAAAAAGCTTTACTCTAAACTGTGGTATATCTTATTTAAACATTTAAATAGATAGAGTCCGCAATAAAAATAAAACAAGCCTTTTATTAATATCAATGAAATCAAAACAGATTACATAAAAGTTATTCCTAAATCCTAATACATGATTGGACTTAGGACATATCTCTTTCAATCTCCCACTTGTACTAAAGCCAATCACTCTGGTATCTAATACCCATCTTGTCTTTATGACGATCAAAGTGACTCTGAGAAAGTGGCTTTGTGAGTGGATCTGCTACGTTGTTATGTGTGTCAACTCTCTCGACGTTGACATCTCCTCTATTTTTAACTCAGATTCACCACCAAAAACAAGAAAAATGTCCTGAGTCCTTCGCAAGTACTTAAGGATGTTTTTCACTGCTTTCCAGTGGTCTTCACCTGGATTGGACTGATATCTGCTCGTCACACTAATTGAATAAGCAACATCAGGCCTTGTACACAACATCGCGTACATGATAGATCCTATTGCTGAAGCATAAGGAATCTTACTCATACGCTCTATTTCCTCAGGTGTCTTAGGAGACATTTTTTCAGAAAGGGACACTCCATGGCTCATCGGTATGAGACCTCTTTTGGAGTTTTCCATGCTAAACCTTTTAAGCACTTGCTGGATGTATGTACCCTGGGTAAAACCTATCATTCTTCTAGATCTATCTCTATAGATCTTCATACCGAGAATGTAGGATGCTTCTCCCAAGTCCTTCATGGTGAAGTTCTTTGATAGCCATACTTTGACTGATTGTAGCATCGGTATATCATTTCCTATAAGAAGTATGTCATCCACATACAATACAAGAAATGTTACCGCGCTCCCACTAACCTTCTTGTAGACACATGGTTCATCTATGTTTTTGATAAAACCAAACTCTTTGATTGTCTCATCAAAACGGATGTTCCATCTACGAGAAGCTTGCCTTAAACCATATATGGTTCGCAACAGCTTACACACTAGGTGTTCATTTCCCTTGGAAAGAAAACCCTCTGGCTGTGTCATATACACTTCCTCCTCAAGTTCCCCATTGAGGAAGGCCGTTTTCACGTCCATTTGCCAGATCTCATAGTCGTAGTAAGCAGCAATCGCAAGCAAAATCCGAATTGATTTTAACAGGGCTACAGGCAAAAAAAGTTTCATCAAAGTCAATCCCTTGCCTTTGTTTGAATCCTTTTTCCACGAGCCTGGCCTTATAGGTCTCCACTGGCCATCTGCTCCAATCTTTCTTTTGTATACCCACTTGCACCAAATAGGCTTAACACCTTCAGGCGCCTCAACCAGAGTCCATACTTGGTTGGTATACATAGATTTCATTTCGGATTTCATGGCACTATGCTATTTCTCTGAGTCAACACTACTCATAGCCTCATTATAGGTCACAGGGTTGTCATCATCAATGATTGACAACTCATTGTCATTCTCAATGACAAGGCCATAATACCTCTCAGGTTGGCGAGACACTCTCCCTGTCCTACGAATGGGCTGTTCCACAGAAGGTTGTTCAGTCTGAACAGGTGTTTCCACTTGATCCGTAGTAGTTTGTGCTTCTTGAACTTCATCAAGTTCAATTTTGCTCCCACTGTTTTCTTCAAGGATAAACTCCTTTTCCAAGAAGGTAGCATGTCTGGAGACAAACACCCGATGATCGGTGTAAAAGTAATACCCCAAAGTCTCTTTAGGATATCCCACAAAATTGTTGGATTTTTAAACGCAGCGGGGCGTGGAAAAACACTTTTACAAACACAAAATCCA
Source organism: Apium graveolens (assembly GCF_009905375.1). Classification (NCBI taxonomy): domain Eukaryota; kingdom Viridiplantae; phylum Streptophyta; class Magnoliopsida; order Apiales; family Apiaceae; genus Apium; species Apium graveolens. The sequence continues at coordinate 177,840,143 of NC_133652.1, forward strand.
AATAAAAGCATATAAATCGTGAATAAAAATTCGAGGGATTGAATCTAACCTTTAAAATTAATTCGGAGACAACGATCAGAGATCCTTAGCAGTTGCTCCTCAAGTGAAGCACTCCACCGGTATCCACCAAGAAAACGACTTTTAGGAGGAGGAGGAGGTGGAGAGAATTTGGTTTTCTAAAACTTTTGGGTTTCTGGGGTTCGAATAAAAATAGGGTCTATAATAGTGTATTTATAGGCAAAATTTTCAGCTGAAATTTTCCCGTAAATATTATTATTATTATCCCATTTATTATTCTCATTAATAATTAAAACACCTTTTAATTATTAATCCTTTTTCTAAACACTTTAGAAATAATTCTCTCACTTGATTTAATTTCCAAAAATTAAATCCTTAATTAATAATATTAAGAACTTTTCTTAATTAATTTATAATCAATTAAATCTCATTTAATCAATTATTAAATTTGCCAATTAATTATTTATTTCACAAATAAATAATTATTAGCCATTATTAATTAATTCCTCCACCAATAAATCATTCTCTTTTAATGGTGTGACCCTGTAGGTTCAATATTAAGCCGGTAGTAGAAATAAATAATAATAAAACTATTTTATCATTATTTATATAAATTCTCTAATTTCTTAAATATGATTAATTAATTAATCACATTTATTCTACATCGTGAGTGATGCTTCTCAACATATCGCGACTATCCGGATAATATGAATTCACTGCTTAGAATACCAAGAACCTGTCAGTGAATAGTTACCGTACAATAAACTCCTTCTACCCTACAATGTCCCGATTAAATACAAGGCATGGATCTCGTGTCAAGCCTATGTAATTTAATCACTTGCTTACCATTCATTATGCGTAGTTCTATGCAAATTAGAAACTCCTTTCTAATTTCATTCACTCTGGCCAGAGATTCCTGAACTAGCATAATTGGATCAGCCTTGAACATTCGCTTCCTTCACTGGAAGGGGTAGATCCTTTATTGATCATACACTATCTTCGTGTACAAATTCCTATACCCAGAAGAGCCCTAATAATTGTCCCTGGAGACTAAGAACTAAACCAAAGCATAGTTCAGTGTACACAAGATGACTATGATGACCTCAAGTCTAAAGATACTTGTACAACTATCACTAAGCGAACAACTGCTGACACGTGAGTGAACTCCATCAGTTGTTCAGCTAGGCGAGTCATGTTCAGTGAACTTATTCTATAATAAGCACCTACATACTAGCTATAGTGTCACCACACAAATGTCTATGAGAACAGACATCCTTCATAATGAAGCAAGCATAGTATGTACCGATCTTTGCGGATTATTAATTACCAGTTAGTAATCCTATGACCAGGAACTATTTAAGTTTAGAGTTATCATCTTTTTAGGTCTCATTATTATGATCTCATCATAATCCATAAAAAGCTTTACTCTAAACTATGGTATATCTTATTTAAACACTTAAATAGATAGAGCCCGTAATAAAAACAAAACAAGTCTTTATTAATATCAATGAAATCAAAACAGATTACATAAAGAGTTATTCCTAAATCCTAATACCTGATTGGACTTAGGACATATTCCTTTCAATCTCCCACTTGTACTAAAGCCAATCACTCTGGTATCTAATACCCATCTTGACGATCAAAGTGACTTTCATAAAGTAGCTTTGTGAGTGGGTCTGCTATGTTGTTATGTGTGTCAACTCTAATTCAATACAATATAAGAAATGTTACCACGCTCCCACTAACCCTTTTGTAGACGCATGGTTCATCTACGTTTTTGATAAAATCAAACTCTTTGATTGTCTCATCAAAACGAATGTTCCATCTTTCGAGAAGCTTGCTTTAAACCACATTAATTGCAAGCAAAATCCGAACTGATTTTAACAGGGCTACAGGAAAAAGGTTTCATCAAAGTCAATCCATTGCCTTTGTTTGAATTCTTTTGCCACAAGCCTGGCCTTATAGGTCTCCACCTGGCCATCTGCTATAATCTATCTTTTGTATACCGTATACATAGATTCCATTCTGGATTTCATGGCACTATGCCATTTCTCTGAGTCAACACTACTCATAGCCTCATTATAGGTCACAGGGTCGTCAACATCAATAATCGACAACTCATTGTCATTCTCAATGACAAGGCCATATTACCTCTCAGGTTGGCGAGACACTCTCCCTGATCTATGAATGGGCTGTTCCACAAAAGGTTGTTCAGTCAGAACAGGTGTTTCCACTTGATCCGTAGTAGTTTGTGCTTCTTGAACTTCAGCAAGTTCAATTTTGCTCCCACTGTTTCCTTCAAGGATAAACTCCTTTTCCAAGAAGGTAGCATGTCTGGAGACAAACACCCGATGATCGGTGCAAAAGTAATACCCTAAAGTCTCTTTAGGATATCCCACAAAACTACATTTTACGGATCGATATTCCAGCTTATCTGGGTCAACTTACTTGACATAAGCTGGACATCCCCAAATCTTAACGTGTTTAAGACTCGGTTTCCTTTCTTTCCATATCTCATACGGAGTTTGAGGAACAGATTTGGAAGGCACCTTATTCAGTAAATATGCTGAGGTTTCCAATGCATAACCCCATAGGAATACTGGAAGATTTGCATAGCTCATCATGGACCGAACTATGTCTAACAAAGTTCGATTTCTCCTTTCAGATACCTGATAAGTGGCATTTTATACCACTTAGAACGTCTTAAAATGGCTTAAATTGGTGTCTTGAAATCAAGTATTTTGTGTATTTGATGCGTTTTTCTAGTGTTTATGCATTTCAGGGTATTAGTTGCATTTCGGGGGAGGAATCATCAAGAATAAGCCTTGGCATGTGTTCACCATTGCGAGAGGAAAGGAATGGGCAGATTACGGCGAAGAAACGGAGCAAACCTGGATTTTTTCCAGTAGAGGCCTGCGCGCCCGCGCAGCTATGCTGAGCGGCCGCGCAGGGTCGGGGAAAAAGATAAATTATTTTAGACTTCTACTTCTGTTTGGCTTCCAACTTCTATGTAATCTGAGTTTTATGGGACTATTATATAGGTAGATTTGAGACGTTTTCACAGAGAGTAAGAAGGGGATTATGTTTTAGATTGTGTTTTACGCAAGAAGCGAAGGAGATAAGGAAGAAGACCGATTTAGCACACCGCAACGAAGAGGAAGCATATTTTCTTGTGATTCTTGTTTCGTTGTAACGTTGGATGCTAGTTTTCTTGCTTTGACTTATTTACTCTTGTGACGTACTCTGTTTTAATATAATTAGTTTAGTTATTATTTTCTTGTGTTTGTTTGTCATGATTTCATATGAACCCATGATGGCGATAAGTTCTATTATGGGCTAATCGTGATCATGGGTTTGCAACGGATTTATTATGGAATTCTTTAGTTAATTGTTTAATACTTTAGTGTGTGATGATTGCATGATATCTAGTATTGGTTGTGCATATTCGTCTTATGTGCGTCGCGAACATATAAGATAGGGTGTTAATCTCTTGTGAAGCGACAGTGGATCTTGAGATTTAGAACTTGCCATGCTAGCATAGGTTCATGTACGTTGAGCATGATTAGTGGGTAACTCTAACAGTTTTATTTGCCCTATGTAATCAAAAGGAATAACTTGAGCTTAAATCGTTGTGTTGTCAATTTCTGTAGACATATAGGAACTCAAAATAATTGATGACTATTCAACTTCTATCTTAATTGTGGATGCTTGGTAGAATGGTATTAGTACAATGAAAGTTGGCTTTTATCAGTTTCGTGTTATTCGATTAATATCATCACTGTCACATGCTAAAGGTAATAACAATGGCTATAGAAGGAAGTAATAATGAAGTTGTGATCTCATGAGTGTTTTATTATTGATAAATTGAAGTGTTAGTTAAGTGGTTAATTTAGTAGTTAATTATAGTTAATATTTAATCAACAATTTTAAGTGTTATTATCTTAACATTGAGAAGTAATCATACATTGGTGAGTGAGTTTAATTAGACAATAATTTAGTCTGAGTCTCTGAGGGAACGAACTAGAAAATATTCTATATTACTTGCGAACGCGTATACTTGCGTGAATATTAGCGCGTGTTTTCGCCCTAACAAGTTTTTGGCGCCGCTGCCGGGGACTCGGCGTATTTGTTTAGTTTATGTACTTACCATCATTGGTCATTAGGACTCAGTGATTAGGACGTAGTATTTACTTACTCTTTTCGGTTGTGTTTCAGGTACTTTAGCAAGCGTTTATGCAAACTCGTTCTCGTGCTCGCAAGAGGACTTTAGATACAGCTGAGGAGACAGACGAAGTTCTTGATATTCCGGAGAAGTTAGATTTTGAGGATTCGGATTCAGGAACTGAGCAGAAAGAACCAGTAAACATGGGAGATCGTATTGTTCAAGCTGATCCAGCTCTTATGGATTTTTCTCGGCCTAAAATTGATGACATTCAGTCAAGCATCCTTCATCCGGCTATTCAAGCTAACACCTTTGAAATCAAGCCGGGCACTATTCAGATGGTGCAGAATTCTGTTTCTTTTGGAGGAGCGGCAACTGAAGACCCCAACATGCACATAAGGAATTTTGTCGAGATCTGCAGCACTTTTAAGTATAATGGCGTGACTGATGAGGCTATCAAGTTGAGGCTTTTCCCATTCTCACTAAGGGACAAGGCTAAAGACTGGTTACATTCTGAACCAGCTGGGTCCATCACTACGTGGCAAGATCTTGCGCAAAAGTTTCTGGTGAAGTTTTATCCGATGGCAAAGACTGCTGCTATGAGGAGTGCTCTTACTCAGTTTGCGCAGCAACCTACAGAATCTATGTGCGAGGCTTGGGAACGCTACAAGGAAATGTTGAGAAAATGTCCACATCATGGAATGTCGGATTGGATGGTGATCACTGGTTTCTATAATGGTTTGGGGGCCCAATCTCGGCCCATGCTCGATGTAGCAGCTGGAGGAGCCTTATGGGCTAAAAGCTATATTGAGGCGTATAATCTTATAGAGACGATGGCTGCAAATGAGCATCAAAACCCAACTCAGAGGATGACGTCAGGCAAGGTAGCAGGTATTCTGGAAGTTGATGCAGCCACCGCTATTGCAGCCCAGCTCCAAGCGCTATCAATGAAGGTTGATTCTCTGGCTACGTATGGAGTTAATCAAATAGCTATGGTTTGTGAGCTTTGTGCAGGTTCTCATGCTACGGATCAGTGTTCTCTTGTCAACGAATCTGTTCAGTATGTGAATAATTATCAGCGACAACAGCAGCCTGTGCCAGGGACCTATCATCCTAATAACAGAAATCATCCAAATTTCAGCTGGGGGAATAATCAGAATGCTATTCAGCCACCATATCAGCAAGGAGTTAGTAAACAGTTTAACCCACCTGGATTCCAGCAACCACAGCAGTATGCTACAAGGCAATCATATCCTCAACAGGGAAGTACAGCTGCACCTACTAGTGCTGATTTTGAGGAACTTAAGCTGTCGTGCAAGAGTCAGGCGGTTTCTATCAAGACCTTGGAAAATCAAATCGGTCAATTAGCCAATGCAGTGCTCAATCGTCAACCTGGCACTCTTCCCAGTGACACGGAAGTACCAGGCAGGAAGGAAGCTAAAGAGCAAGTCAAGGCTATTACCTTAAGGTCTGGAAAAGTGGCTGATGCTGAAAAGGCAAAGGAAGTCGAAGCTGAAGTTAGAGATGAAGAATCTAAGCAAAAGGAGAAAGCGGCGGAACCAAGGAAGACTATTGTTGAACACACTCTGCCTGAGGCTAATACAGGGGAGAAACAGCTCTATCCTCCACCACCTTTTCCTAAGAGATTGCAGCAACAAAAGCTGGATAGACAGTTCGGGAAGTTTCTGGAGGTGTTCAAGAAACTTCACATCAATATACCTTTCGCTGAGGCTCTGGAACAAATGCCTAGTTATACGAAGTTTATGAAGACTATTCTTGCAAGGAAGGTGAAACTGGATGACTTTGAAACCGTTGCTCTCACGGAAGAATGCAGCGCTGTTCTGCAGCAAAAGTTACCACCAAAACTGAAAGATCCAGGAAGCTTCACCATTCCTTGTACCATTCGCAATCTAACTTTTGACAAGTGCCTTTGTGATTTGGGAGCAAGCATTAATCTGATGCCGTTGTCGATCTTTAAAAAGCTGGATCTGCCTGATTCAAAACCCACATACATGTCGCTACAATTGGCTGACCGTTCCATTACTTACCCAAGGGGCATAGTTGAGGATGTGCTCGTCAAGGTGGATAAGCTCTTCTTTCCAGCAGATTTTGTTATTCTGGATTTTGAGGAAGATAAGAAGATTCCCATAATCTTGGGAAGGCCTTTCTTGGCTACTGGCCGTACCTTGATAGATGTGCAAAAAGGTAAACTTACTATGCGGGTCCAAGATCAGGATGTGACCTTCAATATATTCAAGGAAATGAAATTCCCTACAGAAGATGAGGAGTGCTTAAAAGTGGATGTGATTGATACTGTGGTTACTTCGGAACTCGATCACATGCTAATGTCTGATGCATTGGAAAAGGCCTTAGTGGGGAATTTTGACAGCGATGATGAAGATAGCAACGAGCAATTATAATATCTGAACGCTTCTCCATGGAAGCGAAAGCTGGACATACCATTTGAATCTCTTGGTACTTCTGACCTTAAGAATACTAAAGGGAAGCTCAAACCATCAATAGAGGAAGCACCTACCTTGGAGCTCAAACCATTACCTGAACATTTGAGGTATGCTTTTTTAGGTGATTCATCTACGTTACCTGTTATTATTTCATCTGACCTTTCAGGTAGTGAGGAAGACAAGCTCTTAAGGATTTTGAGAGAATTCAAATCGGCTATAGGATGGACCATAGCAGACATCAAGGGAATAAGTCCTTCATATTGTATGCATAAAATTCTGCTAGAGGAAGGTAGTAAGCCAACTGTGGAACAGCAGCGAAGACTGAATCCCATCATGAAGGAGGTGGTGAAGAAAGAAATTCTGAAATGGCTAGATGCAAGCATCATTTATCCTATTTCTGACAGCTCGTGGGTGAGCCCCGTACAATGTGTACCTAAGAAGGGAGGTATCACTGTGGTTGCAAATGAAAAGAATGAGCTCATCCCTACTCGAACAGTTACAGGATGGAGAGTATGCATGGATTATAGAAAATTGAACAAAGCCACAAGGAAGGATCACTTCCCCCTTCCATTTATTGATCAAATGCTTGACAAATTGGCGGGTCATGAGTATTTTTGTCTTCTGGATGGTTATTCCGGGTATAATCAGATTTGTATTGCACCAGAGGATCAGGAAAAGACTACCTTCACTTGTCCATTTGGCACATTTGCTTTTCGCAGAGTTTCGTTTGGGTTATGTGGCGCCCCGACCACTTTTCAGAGATGTATGATGGCTATATTCTCTGACATGATTGGAAATAACGTCGAAGTGTTCATGGATGACTTCTCCATCTTTGGACACTCATATGATGAATGTTTGAATAATCTGCGCGCCGTACTCAAAAGATGCGTGGAAACTAATTTGGTGCTTAATTGGGAGAAATGTCATTTTATGGTGCGTGAAGCCATTATCCTTGGGCATAAGGTCTCTAGCAAGGGTCTGGAGGTGGACAAGGCCAAGGTGGGAGTCATTAAAAATCTTCCCCCACCTAATTCTGTGAAAGGAATCGGTAGTTTTCTTGGTCATGCGGGTTTTTATCGGCGATTCATCAAGGACTTTTCAAAGATATCTAAGCCGTTGTGCAATTTGCTTGAGAAAGATGTGTCGTTCAAATTTGATGATGAATGTTTGGCAGCATTCGAGACTCTCAAGAAGAGTTTGATCACTGCACCAGTTATTACAGCACCAGATTGGACAGAACCGTTTGAGATGATGTGTGATGCGAGTGATTATGCGGTAGGTGCAGTTCTGGGACAGCGCAAGAAAAATCTCTTCCATGTGGTCTACTATGCGAGTAAGACTTTAAATGGTGCCCAATTGAACTACACCACTACTGAGAAGGAGCTTTTGGCTATAGTCTTTGGCTTTGAGAAATTTCGATCTTATCTGCTTGGTACGAAAGTAACAGTATTCACTGATCATGCAGCTATTCGCTATCTGGTTTCTAAGAAGGATTCGAAGCCGAGACTCATTCGTTGGGTGCTTTTACTTCAGGAATTTGAGTTAGAGATCAAAGATAGAAAAGGTACTGAGAATCAAGTAGCTGACCATCTCTCTAGGTTGGAGAATCTCGATTCTACTTCACGAGATAGGACGTTAATCAATGAATCTTTTCCGGATGAGCAGTTGTTTGCAATTCAGGAGGAAGAACCATGGTTTGCAGATATTGTAAACTATCTCGTCAGCAATATAATGCCTCTTAATTTGACATCCGCTCAAAAGAAGAAGTTTCTGCATGAGGTGAAGTGGTATATGTGGGATGAACCATATTTGTTTAGACAGGGAGCTGACCAGATCATCAGGAGATGTATCCCGTTCTGTGAGACGGAGGGGATAATACGAGACTGCCATTCCACGGTTTATGGTGGACACTATGGAGGTGAGTAGACGGCAGCTCGTATTCTGCAAGCAGGTTTTTTCTGGCCTACTTTGTTCAAGGATGCTCATCAGTTTGTTTTAAGGTGTGATCGTTGCCAAAGAGTGGGAAATTTGTCAAGGAAGGATGAGATGCCATTAAATGTGATGCTTGAAGTCGAGGTCTTTGATGTGTGGGGAATCGATTTCATGGGGCCCTTTATCACGTCTTGCAATAATCAGTACATCTTGCTGGCAGTCGATTATGTCTCAAAATGGGTCGAAGTTAAAGCTTTACCGACAAATGATGCAAAGGCAGTGCTAAATTTTCTTCATAAGCAAATTTTCACAAGGTTTGGAACACCTCGGGTAATCGTAAGTGATGAAGGATCGCATTTTTGCAACCGTAAGTTCACTTCTATGATGCAGCGTTATAATGTGAATCATCGAGTAGCTACTGCCTATCATCCGCAAACAAATGGTCAAGCGGAAGTGTCTAACAGAGAGATAAAGCATATTCTAGAGAAGGTTGTTTGTCCGTCAAGGAAGGATTGGTCTTTAAAGCTCGATGAAGCTGTTTGGGCTTACAGAACAGCATACAAAACTCTACTTGGGATGTCACCATTTCAGTTGGTGTACGGTAAGGAATGTCATCTACCGGCGGAGCTTGAGCATAAGGCCTACTGGGCATTGAAGAAATTGAACCTGGATTTAGATGCAGCTGGTAAGAAAAGAATGCTTCAGCTTAATGAACTTGATGAATTTCGACTTCAAGCGTACGAGAGTAACAAAATGTATAAGGAAAAGGTGAAGAGGTGGCACGATAGGAAGCTACATCCTAAGTTATTTGTGCCAGGGCAACAAGTTCTTTTATTCAACTCTCGGCTCCGACTTTTTCCTGGGAAGTTGAAATCAAGGTGGTCTGGACCTTTTATTGTCAAAACTGTGTTTCCACATGGAGCGGTGGAATTTTTTGAGAATGATTCGGACCAAACATTCAAGGTTAACGGTCAGCGGTTGAAGCACTACTATGGGGACATGGCAAACCGAGAGGTGGTTAGTGCCATTTTGTTGACTACTTGAGAAAGGTACGGAACGTCAAGCTAATGACGAAAAAAAAGCGCTGCGTGGGAGGCAACCCATGAATTGTTGTTACAGGAACCCTTAGAAGTTAATAACCTATCCAAAAACACAAAAAAATCAGAAAACAGGGGCTGAAAAAAAAAATTCCAGAGACCCTCTGCGCGCCCGCGCAGCTGTGCTGAGCGACCGCGCAGCAAGCTGCGCGCCCGCGCAGCTATGCTGAGCGGCCACGCAAGGGTCGAGTTCCAGAAAATTTTTTACAGTTCAGAAAAAAAAAACAAACAAAAACACAAAAACAGTTTTAGCCCATAAACCCACGAATTGTTCCCACTACCCCATCATTTTATCCCTTAATTCCCAAACCCTAATCTAATCCACACCCTATATATACATACACCTATCCTACATATCTCCTACAAAACTTCCTACACTTAAACCCTCTCACAAACATCAAAAATCAGTTCTTACACACTTTTATTCACGAATCAATGGCACCCAAGAGAGCACGCACTATTGACAGCAGCAGCACAGTTCCTACTGCTGATTCATCGAGGGGTACTGCTGCAAGGCCTCGGTTAACTGACAGAGCTGCGGAGGAGGAGTACACTAGGCTGTTGGGGAAGCCGATTCTGAAGGAGAGGGGGTTTTTACCATCAGGGAGGGATGGTGAGTTGTTGCCCATGATTGCAGAGAAGGGGTGGATAGCTTTTTGTGAGTCACCCGAAGCAGTACCGATGAGCGTTGTTTGCGAGTTCTACGTGAACGCGAAGGCTGAAAAGAATGGGTTTTCTGTGGTCCGTGGGCTGACGGTTGATTATCATCCTGCGGCGATTCACCGTGTGATTGGACAGCGAGAGAGGAAGCCCGAGGAGGAGAACTGGAATGAAAAGACTGCTGAGGATTTTGACTTGGATTTGATTTGTGCGACTCTCTGTCGACCGGGCACAGTTTGGACCCGCAGTCCAGGCAATAATGAGTATCGTCACTTTCCGGTGATCGCCATGAACAGGTATGCCCGTGCATGGAATGCATTTATATGTGCTAATATTTTGCCTTCTTCATATGCACATGAGGTCACAGTTGAGAGAGCACAGTTATTGTGGGGAATTCTGCATGATGAGTACTATGTGGACCTTGGTGAGTTTATCTACCAAGGAATTCTGAAGTTTTTGAGGGGAGCAAAGCATATGAACATCCCTTATGCATCCACGGTTACGAAGCTATGCCGAGCAGTGGGAGTGAACTGGCCGGCTCATGAGCAGTTGTAGTTGCCAGCAGCTCCGATTGATTCTGGCACTCTGAATGGGATGCAGGAGTGGACCGGTGGTGAGCCTGAGGAGCATGGGCTGGGTTATCGTCTTCCAGGAGGGCGTCCAGCACGAGGTGCTACTATGGCTAGGCCAGGGCGTGGTGAGGCTGGTTCTTCGAGAGCTCAGGAGGGTGCTGGGATGGGTGATGCCCAGTATAGGAGGCTTTCACGGCGGATGGATGCCATGTATGAGACGCAGAGCAGGTTTGCTCAGGAGCTCACCCTTGCGTTAGGGACTGCTTTTCGAGGCCTTGGAATTGATATCCAGTGGCCAGTTTTTGGTGAGGACTCTGCATACCCACCGCCTGATACTCCACCCACTGAGGGTGATGATGATGATGACTCCGAGTAGGTATACCCTGTGTTCCTTTCTACTACTTTCACTGAGGACAGTGAAGATTTTTAGTTTGGGGGTGGTAGTTAAGGAATATTGTGTGTGTGTCATTTAGTTGCATATTCATGATAGTTTAGTTCATATAGTTGCATAATTTATGCCATTTAGTTTTTTTTTATGAATGTCATGTAGCTCATGCATTTACCATGATCCCTTTTGCAATAAGTTATCGACTGAATTGTGATATTGATGCGAGTGTAGTGATAGCATTAAAGTGATATTAAGTTGTGTAGGTTGATATGCATGCTAGAAACAATTGTAAGTCCACTAAGTCTTAAAGAATGCGTAAGGGCTAGATTGTTGTTATGATTTGGTTGTTTTCAAGGTCAATCTACTTATTATGCTTAGAATTCGATTATAGGTTCTTAGTGATAAAGACATGAAAAAAGAAAAAATTTTGGAGAAAAAAATATGGAAGTTGTTGCTAGTTGTGGCTAGGCGTCAAATGGCTAGTAGCCGGCTCGCATATGTTGCGAGTAGTCTAGGGTTGAGCAAGATGGAGCGAAACGCACTTGCTCAGAAGTTATTAAAAAAAAAATTGCATAATTGATCAAGAGTGGGCTCTTTGGTATTCGAGTTATTAAGTTCTTAGGGGACTTTGTGCCTAGTGACCTAAGGCTTTTAGAGTCTGGGATCCGCTAACCTAACGCTCGTTACATGAATACCATTGTATAAGTCTTTTGTGGACCTCACTCATTGCACAGTCAAATAAGCATTTGAGTTGTAAATAAAAAGCACGATTCCGTAGTAAGCTCCAGAGTTCTTGTAGTGTTGTATATAACTTTGTGCCTAGAATTTTTATTCTTTGTATAATCGTAGGATTGCCTTGAGGATAGTCTAGTCATAGTAATTGGTCTAGTTCCGAAGCATATATGTTAAGCATTTGCACACACCACATTTCTGGCTGTATGTCCGTTTGCATGAGTTTATTGATCTTTAGTTGTCTAACTGCATTCGTTGAGATGTGACAATTTGGTTGGTTAATTGTAGTAAGGGGGATCGTTGCATTTTCATATAGATTGCATTCATGCATATTTTTATTTGTTTTTGAGTCTGTGACGCTTGAGGACAAGCATCGATTTAAGTTTGGGGGTGTGATAAGTGGCATTTTATACCACTTAGAATGTCTTAAAATGGCTTAAATTGGTGTCTTGAAATCAAGTATTTTGTGTATTTGATGCGTTTTTCTAGTGTTTAGGCATTTCAGGGTATTAGTTGCATTTCGGGGGAGGAATCATCAAGAATAAGCCTTGGCATGTGTTCACCATTGCGAGAGGAAAGGAATGGGCAGATTACGGCAAAGAAACGGAGCAAACCTGGATTTTTTCCAGTAGAGGCCTGCGCGCCCGCGCAGCAATGCTGAGCGGCCGCGCAGCAACCTGCGCGCCCGCGCAGCTATGCTGAGCGGCCGCGCAGGGTCGGGGAAAAAGATAAATTATTTTAGACTTCTACTTCTGTTTGGCTTCCAACTTCTATGTAATCTGAGTTTTATGGGACTATTATATAGGTAGATTTGAGACGTTTTCACAGAGAGTAAGAAGGGGATTATGTTTTAGATTGTGTTTTACGCAAGAAGCGAAGGAGATAAGGAAGAAGACCGATTTAGCACACCGCAACGAAGAGGAAGCATATTTTCTTGTGATTCTTGTTTCGTTGTAATGTTGGATGCTAGTTTTCTTGCTTTGACTTATTTACTCTTGTGACGTACTCTGTTTTAATATAATTAGTTTAGTTATTATTTTCTTGTGTTTGTTTGTCATGATTTCATATGAACCCATGATGGCGATAAGTTCTATTATGGGCTAATCGTGATCATGGGGTTGCAACGGATTTATTATGGAATTCTTTAGTTAATTGTTTAATACTTTAGTGTGTGATGATTGCATGATATCTAGTATTGGTTGTGCGTATTCGTCTTATGTGCGTCGCGAACATATAAGATAGGGTGTTAATCTCTTGTGAAGCGACGGTGGATCTTGAGATTTAGAACTTGCCATGCTAGCATAGGTTCATATACGTTGAGCATGATTAGTGGGTAACTCTAACAGTTTTATTTGCCCTATGTAATCAAAAGGAATAACTTGAGCTTAAATTGTTGTGTTGTCAATTTCTGTAGACATATAGGAACTCAACATAATTGATGACTATTCAACTTCTATCTTAATTGTGGATGCTTGGTAGAATGGTATTAGTACAATGAAAGTTGGCTTTTATCAGTTTCGTGTTATTCGATTAATATTATCACTGTCACATGCTAAAGGTAATAACAATGGCTATAGAAGGAAGTAATAATGAAGTTGTGATCTCATGAGTGTTTTATTATTGATAAATTGAAGTGTTAGTTAAGTGGTTAATTAAGTAGTTAATTATAGTTAATATTTAATCAACAATTTTAAGTGTTATTATCTTAACATTGAGAAGTAATCATACATTGGTGAGTGAGTTTAATTAGACAATAATTTAGTCTGAGTCTCTGAGGGAACGAACTAGAAAATATTCTATATTACTTGCGAACGCGTATACTTGCGTGAATATTAGCGCGTGTTTTCGACCTAACAATACCAATCTGGAGGAGTCCACCGGGAGACTATACCATTTACTTTGAGATAATCCAGAAACTCTCCATTCAAGTATTCACCACCTCGATCTAATCGAAGAATTATGATACTATGTTTGGTTTGTTTCTCCACTTCATACTTATATTCTTTGAACTTTTCAAAGGCCTCAGACTTGTGTTTCATCAAACACATATCCGATTCCAGATCTATCATCTATGAAAGTAATGAAGTATGAAAATCCACCCATGGCTTGCGTAGACATTGGTCCACATACATCTGTGTGTACCATTCCTAGCAAATTTGCAGCCCTCTCTCCATGTCCACTAAATGGAGACTGCCGTGCCACTATAAAGTGAGATTTTCATCATCCTTTTTCTTTTATTAGTTTGTTCAATCTGAAGTAAATTATGTCACATATATACAGACCATTATTTAAAGCACCACGTCCATAAAGAATATTATCTCTAAGAATAAATCATTCATTATTCTCAATAATAAATGAAAAATCCAGCCAAGTCTAACATGGGAATAATATTCCTCACAATCGAGGGAACAAAATAACAATTATTTAAAACAATAGTCTTGCCCGTAGGCATATGTAAATGAAATGATTCTACATCTTCAGCAGCAACTTTTGCTCCATTTCCATCAGTAGAATCACCTCCTCTTCCTCAAGAGTCCTACTTCTCCTTGGTCCCTGCAACAAATTGCAGATATGAGAACACAGGCGGTATCTAATACCCAAGTAGAAATGACATATTCACTTTTATCATGAACATACCTGAATCAGAAGCGGTAGTCTCACTACCCTTCTTCTTCAATTCTGCAAGGTAAACCTTGCAGTTCCTCTTCCAGTGCCCCACCTTGTTACAGTGAAAGCAAACAACTTTGCTCTCGGGGTCTTCAGCTTTTGGTGGAACCGGCGTTTTCTCACCTACTTTCTTCTTCTTGGAAGAGTTCCTCTTCCTTTTTTTAGGATTGGAACCTTCACCAATTAGAAGAACAGAACTCTTCTTAGGGGAAAAATTCGATTCCGCAGTCTTCAACATGTTGTGGAGTTCAGGCAGGCTGACATCCAACTTATTCATGTGAAAGTTCACAACAAACTACAAGAACGAACTCGGAAGCGATTGCAAGACCAAGTCTTGGCTCAGCTCCCCATCCATGACAAAACCAAGTTGTCCAAGACGTTCAATCAAATTGACCATCTTAAGTACATGGTCATTCACAGATGATCCCTCAGACATCCTACATCCGAACAACTCCTTCGATATCTCATATCGAGCTGTCCTCCCCGCCACATCATACAACTCTTGTAGATGCATGAGGATAGTGTGAGCATCCATATGCTCATGTTGCTTCTGTAGCTCAATGTTCATGGAAGCTAGCATGATGCATTGAGCAACATTAGCATCATCTATCCACCTACGATACACAACATGTTCATCATTATGTGCATCACCAGCAGGTTCAGTAGGCTTAGGTGAGTCAATCACGTATTCCAGCTTCTCAATCCTGAGAACAATTCTCAAGTTTCGAAGCCAGTCAGCATAATTAGGACCAGTCAATTTGTGAGCATCCAGTATGCTCCTTAGTGATAGTGCAGAAGACATAACGTACAAAGTAAATCTGTAAATGATAAACACATAACAACACTTAGCAAATATTCGATTTCATTTCAAAATACTATATGAATCGGGTCTTTATTCATAAGTGGCTCCCACTAGTTTTCCTAATTTATTCAACCCCCTACGTGAAAAATTAAGCATTCATAATGCTAGTGGGAATAGGGATCCTACATTCCATTACACGACCCCGGCTGTAGCACGAACCGCCATGTAATGTTCAATAGGCAGACAACTCTTGTCAATTACATCTCATGTTATTCCCTAATCAAACTTTAGCCTCTTGAATAATTGAGTCTCGGCTGTAGCACGAAAAACTCAATATTCTAAGTCAAGTCTAACCCAACATTCCGTACAGTTGAATCAGTCCCCAAAGGCCCACGGCTGTAGCACGTACCGACCTTTAGATTCTTATTCAATGTACACATCTCTATGTAATAGAAAAGTATTTCTTATTTCGAAATCAAAGCCCTCGACTGTAGCACGAACCGACAATGATTCAAAAATAAGAACTACTTTTCTATCATGTTGGAAGGCTATGACCGACACAAGCCCGTTGTATCATTGGCCAATTACTACTTGATATTATTTAATTTTAGAGGGATTATATTATGTTACAATCATAATAATATTATAAAGAAATTCTTTCTTTTAAATTAAATATTTCAAATCAATAATCAATAATCAGATGATTCCCAGATCGGGTGGAGCATTGTCAAGAGGCGTCACTTAATAACCCTTTCTTACAGATAGAAATCTGTTGTTGACAGAATCATCCTTTCTCTCATATCGAAAATTCATATTCAATTACGTGTTTCATAAACACAAGAATCTCATGATTGTATTCATAATATTATTATTAAGGTTATGAAACAATTTCACTATACTAGGTTGTCTAACAAACGCCTTATGTTCATTCAAGTTCACCTAAATCTATCATCGCATGATAAACTAAGCATATATCACATATATAAACATGAATAAACATCAAGGTAGGCATGTTACATCATCTAGCACATTCGTCTAAGCAATATACATCTCTATGTATCACATGAAGTATTTAAAAGCAATTTAAACAGTTAAAAACAGCTTAAAAACACTTCTGTTAGCTATAAACAATTCGAAACAATTTCCTAAAATATCATATAATATACCATTAGAAGCGTCTCGAAAAGACGAATCCAACGGCCCCAAAATCGCCCAATTCTGAGCTTCCACGCGCCCTCACGCGCCTCGAGAAGGTGTCCCACGCGCCGCCACGCGCACACGCGCTATCAGGCGCGTGTCAGACCTCCCCCCACGCGCGCCCACGCGCCCCTAACCCCTATGCTGACGTCAGCATGACGTCATCTGATGACGTCAGCATGACGTCACCAGCGCGTGTCTTCCACGCGCCGCGCGTGGCACGCCAGCGCGTGAGCCCCACGCGCGCGTGGTCGACGCGCGGTCCTTTGCCTGTTTACGTCAGTCGCCGTTTTGCCCATGAAATTCCGTGCGCATGTATCTGTCTTCTCTGTGCTTCTCTTTGTCCGTGCAGCAGCAACAACACAGATATATACATACAAACAATTCATATATATATGAATATATGATTTATTTAATTACGAATTTAATTGTTAGAACTTCAAAAATTCATAATAAAAAATCTATACATCCTAAAATTATGAAAAAAATACACAGACGATCTACAACACTTGTAGAACCCAGATCAACATTCAAAATTATTCTGAGAAACGATTTCTCATCAGACAAAGTTAATCCATGATATAACTTGTAAAAATCATAATTAATTCATACAAGCACATAAAATTCTGAAATTTTTACCACAGATCTATATGCATACAACCTATGCTCTGATACCATTGTTGGATTTTTAAATGCAGCGGGCGTGGAAAAACACTTTTACACACACAAAATCCAAATAAAAGCATATAAATCGTGAATAAAAATTCGAAGGATCGAATCTAACCTTTAAAATTAATTCGGAAACAACGATCAGAGATCCTTAGCAGTTGCTCCTCAAGTGTGAGGCACTCCACCGGTATCCACCAAGAAAACGACTTTTAGGAGGAGGAGGAGGTGGAGAGAATTTGGTTTTCTAAAACTTTTGGGTTTCTGGGGTTCGAATAAAAATAGGGTCTATAATAGTGTATTTATAGGCAAAATTTTTAGCTGAAATTTTCCCATAAATATTATTATTATTATCCCATTTATTATTCTCATTAATAATTAAAACACCTTTTAATTATTAATCTTTTTTCTAAACACTTTAGAAATAATTCTCTCTCTTGATTTAATTTCCAAAAATTAAATCCTTAATTAATAATATTAAGAACTTTTCTTAATTAATTTATAATCAATTAAATCTCATTTAATCAATTATTAAATTTGCCAATTAATTATTTATTTCACAAATAAATAATTATTAGTCATTATTAATTAATTCCTCCACCAATAAATCATTCTCTTTTAATGGTGTGACCCTGTAGGTTCAATATTAAGCCGGTAGTAGAAATAAATAATAATAAAACTATTGTATCATTATTTATATAAATTCTCTAATTTATTAAATATGATTAATTAATTAATCACATTTATTCTACATCGTGAGTGATGCTTCTCAACATATCGCGACTATCCGGATAATATGAATTCACTGCTTAGAATACCAAGAACCTGTCAGTGAATAGTTACCGTACAATAAACTCCTTCTACCCTACAATGTCCCGATTAAATACAAGGCATGGATCTCGTGTCAAGCCTATGTAATTTAATCACTTGCTTACCATTCATTATGTGTAGTTATATGCAAATTAGAAACTCCTTTCTAATTTCATTCACTCTGGCCAGAGATTCCTGAACTAGCATAATTGGATCAGCCTTGAACATTCGCTTCCTTCACTGGAAGGGGTAGATCCTTTATTGATCATACACTATCTTCGTGTACAAATTCCTATACCCAGAAGAGCCCTAATAATTGTCCCTGGAGACTAAGAACTAAACCAAAGCATAGTTCAGTGTACACAAGATGACTGTGATGACCTCAAGTCTAAGGATACTTGTACAACTATCACTAAGCGAACAACTGCTGACACGTGAGTGAACTCCATCAGTTGTTCAGCTAGGCGAGTCATGTTCAGTGAACTTATTCTATAATAAGCACCTACATACTAGCTATAGTGTCACCACACAAATGTCTATGAGAACAGACATCCTTCATAATGAAGCAAGCATAGTATGTACCGATCTTTGCGGATTATTAATTACCAGTTAGTAATCCTATGACCAGGAACTATTTAAGTTTAGAGTTATCATCTTTTTAGGTTTCATTATTATGATCTCATCATAATCCATAAAAAGCTTTACTCTAAACTATGGTATATCTTATTTAAACACTTAAATAGATAGAGCCCGTAATAAAAATAAAACAAGTCTTTATTAATATCAATAAAATCAAAACAGATTACATAAAGAGTTATTCCTAAATCCTAATACCTGATTGGACTTAGGACATATTCCTTTCAAAAATTACATTTTACGGATCGAGATTCCAGCTTATCTGGGTCAACTTTCTTGACATAAGCTGGACATCCCCAAATCTTAACGTGTTTAAGACTCGGTTTCCTTTCTTTCCATATCTCATATGGTGTTTGAGGAACAGATTTGGAAGGCACCTTATTCAGTAAATATGCTGAGGTTTCCAATGCATAACCCCATAGGAATACTGGAAGATTCTCATAGCTCATCATGGACCGAACCATGTCTAACAAAGTTCGATTTCTCCTTTCAGATACCCCATTTAACTGTGGAGTATATGGAGGAGTCCACTGGGAGACTATACCATTTTCTTTGAGATAATCTAGAAACTCTCCATTCAAGTATTCATCACCTCGATCTGATCGAAGAGTTATAATAATGTGTTTGGTTTGTTTCTCCACTTCATGTTTATATTCTTTGAACTTTTCAAAGGCTTCAGACTTGTGTTTCATCAAATACACATATCCGAATCTAGATCTATCATCTATGAAAGTAATGAAGTACGAAAATCCACCCATGGCTTACGCAGACATTGGTCCATATACATCTGTGTGTACCAATCATAGCAAATCTGCAGCCCTCTCTCCATGTCCGCTAAATGGAGATTTGGTCATTTTACCCAATAGACAAGACTCGTATGTAGGATATGATTCAAAATCAAAGGGGTCAAGTAACCCTTCCTTATGCAATGTCCGTAGTCTATTTTCACTAATATGACCAAGCCTATAGTGCTATAAATAGGTCAGATTTTCATCATCTCATTTTCTTTTATTAGTTTGTTCAATCTGAAGTAAATCATGCTCTACGTCACATACATACAGACCATTATTTAAAATGCCACGTCCAAAAAGAACATTATCTCTAAGGATAGAACATTCATTATTCTTAACAATAAATGAAAAACTATCCACATCCAACATAGGAATAGAAACAATATTCCTCATAATAGAGGGAACGTAATAACAATTATTCAAAATAATAGTCTTGCCCGTAGGCATATGTAAACTAAATGATCCTACAGAATTGGCCGCAACCCTTGCTCCATTACCCATACGTAGAATCACCTCATCTTTTTCAAGAGTCCTACTTCCCTTTAGTCCTTGCAACGAATTGCAAATATGAGAACCACAGGCGGTATCTAATACCCAAGTAGAAATTTGACCTAGTGACATATTAACTTCGATCATGAACATGCCTGAATCAGAAGCGGTAGTCTTACTACCCTTCTTTTTCTTCAATTCTGCAAGGTAAACCTTGTAGTTCCTCTTCCAGTGCCCCAACTTGTTACAGTGAAAACAAACAGCTAAATTAGGACCAGTCAACTTATGAGCATCTAGTATGCTCCGGAGTGATAGTGCAGAAGACATGACGAATATAGTAAATCTGTAAATGATAAACACATAACAACACTTAGCAAATATTCAATTTCATTTCAAAATACTATATGAATCGGGTCTTTATTCATAAGTGTCTCCCACTGGTTTATCTAATTTTTTTCAACCCCCTAAGTGAAAATTAAGCATTCATAATGCTAGTGGGAATAGGGATCCTACATTCCATCACACAACCTCGGCTGTGGCACGAAACGTCATGTGATGTTCAATAGGCAGACAACTCTTGTCAATTACATCTTATGTTATTCCCTAATATAAGTTTAGCCTCTTGAATAATTGAGTCACGGCTGTGGCACGACAAACTCAATATTCTAAGTCAAGTCTAACCCAACATTTCGTACAATTGAATCAATCTCCAACGGCCCATGGCTGTAGTACGTACCGACCTTTAGATTCTAATTCAATGTACACATCTCTATGTAATAGACAAGTATTTCTTATTTCGAAATCAAAGCCCTCGGCTGTAGCATGAAACGACAATGATTTAAAAATAAGAACCACTTTCTACCATGATGGAAGGCTATGACCGACACAAGCCCGTTATGTCATTGGCCAATTACTACTTGATATTATTTAATTTTAAAGGGATTATATTATGTTACAATCATAATCATATTATAAAGAGATTCTTCTTTTTAAATTAAATATTTTAAATCAATAATCGATAATCAAATGATTCCCAGATCGGGTGGAGCATTGTCAAGAGACGTCACTTAATAACCCTTTCTTACATATAGAAATCTGTTGTTGACAAAATCATCTTTTCTCTCAATATTGAAAATTCATATTCAATTACGTGTTTCATAAACACAAGAATCTCATGATCGTATTCATAATATTTATTGTTAAGGCAAAAAACGATTCCTATTCTAGATTTTCTAGAGCACGCCTTATATTGATTTAAGTTTACCTAAATCTATCATCGCATGGTAAACATAGGCATATATCTCATATATAAAATTAAATAAACAAGAAATTTAAAGTGCAATAAAGTAAATGTGTTTGGTTATGGCCCCATCCTATATGATCTTTATCAAGCTCATGATAAAGATCAAGGTTAATCTTATATGGTGATGGAAATAAATACAACTACTTATTACATAAGTCTTCTTCTTTGTTTAGACTTCTTGTATGCCTCGTCTTCTTCTTTGTATCTTCTCCATTGGATGGTCTTCTTGAGTCTTCAATTACATTACATGATTGAAAGTAAAACTAATCTAATGAACTTACAAGAATAACTCGAGTTACATTCGAGATTTACGATTACAAAGATTGACGACATGCAAGTCGTATTTAAAACCAAAACCAAAACCATTACACTAAGGTCGAAAGGCCATAACCATCCACCATGCTCATAAAACACATAAAAGCATGTTAAAACACATAATCTGATCTTAACATATCATATCATCCATGATCTAATCATAAAAAGAAAATATGACAAAAATCAGAAAAATCAGAATAAAATCAGAAAAACAAGAATCACTGTTTACGGGAAGTAAACGACGTCAAATGCCTTAAGGACGAGTCGTTGATAGCTTTAGCTATCAGTTTTGTCTAGACGCTCGTTTACCTATGGAATAGGGTATTCGTTTGCGTAAATCGGACACCAGACCCAGATTTCAGCAAATCTGCAGCAGCCAATTCAGAATCCGTATCTAATATGATTCTCATAATTAGAACAAATATAAATCATGTATATATCAGTATATATACAGATTACATAATCATCTTATGATTATACAACTCACATGAATATCATATATTCAAAACCATAAATATATAGCATATTATATCAACATCAAATCATGGCGAATCACGTACATGCTCATATATCGAAAACAGTTAAACACATAAATGAATTAAAAACTTTTCGCAAGTAGCTATGATGCCATTGAAGGTTTTTTAGCACATAAACGCAGCGAAAACGTAAATTTAATCTAAAAAAAAATGAAACCCTTCACAGGATCCATGCGAAAAATAATATTTAATTCGTAGTTCAGTATGTTTACCTTAAGAAGATTTACGTTAATGGAAAATGGAGGTCTTTAATAGCGATCCAAGAACGATGAACGGAGATCCTTAGCAGCTGCTCCTCAAGTGTGAAGCACTCCACCGGTATCCACCAAGAAAACGATGTAATGAAGGAGGAGGAGATGGAGAGAATTATGGTTTTGCAAATCTTTTTGGTTGAGGCAAAAATAGGGTTTATAATAGTATATTTATAGGCAAAATTTTCAGCTGAAAATTTTCCCATAAAATATTATTATTATTAACCCTTTATTATTCTCACTAATAATTAAAACACCTTTTAATTATTAATCTTTTTTCTAAACTCTTTAGAAATAATTCTCTCACTTGATTTAATTTCCAAAAATTAAATTCTTAATTAATAATATTAAGAACATTTTCTTAATTAATTTATAATCAATTAAATCTCATTTAATCAATTATTAAATTTACCAATTAATTATTTATTTCATAAATAAATAATTATCAGCCATTATTAATTAATTCCTCCACCATTAAATCATTCTCTTTTATGGCGTGACCCTGTAGGTTCAATATTAAGCCGGTAGTAGAAGTAAATAATAATAAAACTATTTTATCATTATTTATATAAATTCTCTAATTCATTAAATATGATTAATTAATTAATCATATTTATTCTACATATTGAGGGATACTTATCAGCATATCGCGACTATCCAGATAATACGAATTCACTGCTTAGAATACCAAGAACCTATTCAGTGAGTAGTTACCGTACAATTAATTCCTTCTACCCTGCAATGTCACGATTAAATACAAGGTATGGAACTTGTGTCAAGCCTATCTTATTTAATCACTTTCTTTACCATTCACTATGCTTAGTTCTATTTAATGTAAATTAGAAACTCCTTTCTAATTTCATTCACTCTAGCCAGTGATTCCTGAACTAACATAAGTGGATCAGCATTGAACATTCTCTTCCTACACTGGAAGGGGTAGATCCTTTATTGATCATACACTATCTTCGTGTACAAATTCTTATACCCAGTAGAGTCCTTATAATTGTCATTTGAGACTAAGAACTAAACCAAAACATAGTTCAGTGTACACAAGATGAATATGATGACCTCAAGTCTAAGGATACTTGTTTAACTATCACTATGTGAACAACTGCTGACATGTGAGTGAACTCCATCAGTTGTTCAGCTGTGTGAGTCATGTTCAGTGAACTTATTCTATAATAAGCACCTACATACTAGTTATAGTGTCACCACACAAATGTCTATGAGAACAGACATCATTCATAATGAAGCAAACATATTATGTACCGATCTTTGCGGATTATTAATTACCAGTTAGTAATCCTACGACCAGGAACTATTTAAGTTTGGAGTTATCATCTTTTAGGTCTCATTATTATGATCTCATCATAATCCATAAAAAGATTTACTCTAAACTGTGGTATATCTTATTTAAACATTTAAATAGATAGAGCCCACAATAAAAATAAAACAAGCCTTTTATTAATATCAATGAAATCAAAACAGATTACATGAAAGTTATTCCTAAATCCTCATACATGATTGGACTTAGGACATATATCTTTCAGAAATATGTCGCTCTAGAACTTGTTTTGAACTTTGTTGAGACTACGTGGTATGTGTATGCATGAAAATGATAAAGGCGCTAGGATGAACCTCATTTACCTAAACAGTACCCTTGAATTATCCCCAGTGAACCCCTTTGAGCTTTTTACCCGTTCTTTTGATATGTCACCTACTTAAATGCTTGAACCTACTTGTTCTTTCGTATCTTGATTTACTAGTAGAGCATTTTGATTCATTTGAGGGTTGGTGATACATAGTGTGGGGATTTTTTGTTAAAGTGTGAAAAATTGGTGGGTATCAAAATAAAAAAAAAGAAAAAAAAAGTCCAGTGCTCCTTTGAGACCAACGGGTGGCAAGTGTAATATCATATGAAAGGGACGATCCATGTGCATGTGCTGGTATTAAGTACACTGTACTAGAAATTACGAGAGATTAACTTAATATCTCTTATTTTTCTTGGCGACTTTTCACTGCCCTTGGTTACTGGAGAAATACTTGAACCTTGAAAAAAAAAGATGAAAAAAAGTTTGTGTTCACTGGGTCGTGCAATATGAAGTGAGAAAGTACATGGTAAGATGTGCTTAGAGTTTAATGCTTGTGAAAGTTCGCTCAGCTTTTACATGATCAAAATTTCATGTTGAGTACTGAATTAAAAATGAACATTATGCTCTATTAGTTTATCAAGTTAGCCACTTGTTAGCCTTTTTCTTGATATCTTACCCTACCTTAGCCATGTTACAACCTTTAACGAAGACCTTTTGATTTTTGCATGCATATATTCGAAGTAGTGGAAATTTGGTAAACAACCAGGCTTATGGTAGCGCATGTCTTTATTGATTGAACTTGAGCGAATACACTTAGACTATACACTTATGTGATTTGAGAGTTATGTAAGCTTTTCTTATCCATGGCATGTTACTTACTAAAGGCGAATTTGATGTTTATTTCATGATATTTTTGTCTATTTAGACAATGTGTGCGTACTTAGATAATTGTGTACAAATGATGTGCGAATAAGAAAGACTGTCGAAATTGTGTAATTGCGGTTTACATGTATGGAGTGCTGTGAGATGTTTCATATTTGAGACTTGGCAAAAAAAATGATTTTTTTAGGTAAATTCACTATAAACCTTCACGAGACAACACTCGTCCTACTAGGGTTGCCTAGGGGTTTAACGGCTTGTTGCATTCGCTCAATGCAATCGTGTCATCTACGAAAACGATGTTAGCTAGTTAGGACTTAGTTTTTATTTCACTTATTTTCCCGAGGACGTGCAAATGCTTAGTGTGGGGATGTTTGATAGAGTATATTTTTATATATATATATTATATGATTTTGTCCTCATATTAATTCTATTTTGCACTAATTTGGATATTTATTTAATAGGTTTTGATGTTTTATTGTGGGATACAAGGAAATTCTAGATTTGGAAGGATTTGGAGCAAAAAGTCTTATTTTGGAGTGGAAATAGGAGAAAATTCGTATTATATGTCTATAAGGGCTGCAAATATTATTTGGGTCATATCTAGAGATCCAAAAGTCCGATTTTGATGATCTTACAGTCCACGCGAAGCCAATGGAATTTTCTTTAATTCAGAGATGGTCCAGTAAGGAGAATCCAGCGGAGCAGCCCAGAAACAGGGAAAACAGAGACCTGCGAATTTTTACAAAAGAATCCTATTCGGTTTAGAAGTGTCTCTTGTAATTTGATTAGAATAAGAAAATACTTTGATTATTAGATATAACATCAGATTTTATTATTTGTTAGTTAGTTTTTATTATTATTAGCTTGAAGAACATAGATATATAGGGTTTTGTTTCATTTTTTTCATAGCTTTCTTTACCTTAGATACCTGTTCTTCAATAATATAAATTCGAGTTACTTCTTTATCTATTTATTTTAGTATATGTATTATATGGCTTTGTCAATTGTTTTCCTTGTTTTTATTTCTATCATGAGTTTGAGTAGTCGTAATCTAGGGCCCAGGGAAAAATCATGTTTACACCACTATAATGATTTGATTTTCACAGTATTTTGACTGGTTTAAGTGATTCTAATTGATATGTTTTAATGTTTAGTTTGTGTAGTTGGCCAATATCATACACTAATTATATGCAATAATGGTACTAGATCGAGAGATAGTGTACTAATTAGAGGCACACATACGATTAGCCGAATGAATGTGAATGCGAGAGTATCATTGGATTTCTGAGAGCGTTGATACTCGAGAGAGATCGACATGTGTTCTAATCACTTGACCAATTACATTACTAAAAGCTATTATTGTGTAATCATGTTACAGGATTGTTAATACTTGAGAGAGATTGACAAACTCTAGTTGCGTGACCAATTTAGTCGCTTTAGTTTAGGGTGTAAGCATGGTAAACCCGATTGCCCTAAACTTTTAGTTAATTGATTCTCAAAACATAGTTATTTGTATTATTTTGTTATAGAAATTCTCAACAATCGTTGTCACTGTAGGAACAATTTGCAATAATTAGATTAAAATTCTTGAGACTTGTCCCCTTGTGGATTCGACCCGTGCTAGTTTCTGTTAACAACAGAAACCGTGCACTTGCTGTATATATAAAATAACACATCACCTTGAAACATATTTTTGACATCAGATGTTTTTGTTTACCTATTTTAAACGCTTTACACAATTCTAATTTCATTTAAGGCTTGTGACTTCAGTCAATCATCTGCCACACCATTTTATCTGTTCATTTGTTAATTTGTAGGATCAATCATCCAAGTTGTGTTCCATTATTAATTTTTTTCCTATAGTGAAGTTCATCTATATTGATGATAGTGCATGACTGCAGAATATTTTCTAAATAAGTTGGTGGACACCATTCATTTTATGGAAATTCTCAACTTGAGAAAGATACCTTCTTCCGTAAGCTACCCACGCTGGCTGAGCGACTTCCTCGACAAATTGTGCTAAAAAAGGTTATGTTCGAATTCTCATAGTAAGAAAATTAATCACTTATTGTTGTTGAATAGTTTGACAGCATCTTAATTTTTGTATCTTGATCAGCTACTCCCTTTAGTGGCTTCTGCCTTGGAGTTTGGCTCAGCTGCAGCACCTGCTTTGACTGCATTACTGAAGATGGGTGCGTGGCTTTCTGCTGAAGACTATAATACCAAGGTTTTGTTCTTCTAATACCTTTTGTGGGTCATCCTCTTTTATTTTTTATTAATTCAATTAGATGCTGTATCTGTTTGTTCTTTTTTCTCTGACAGATGGTCAGAAGTGTATTTTTGTGTAAAATGTTTCTGTTCAAAATTTATGCAGAAATTTATGCTGAAATACTCAGATCTACTTGTAGGTATTACGAACACTTGTCAAACTTTTTGCTTCCAATGATCGAGCTATCAGAGTTAGTCTCCTGCAGCATATTGATCAATTTGGAGATTCATTATCAACACAAATTGTTGATGAGCAAGTAGGTTCTAAACCTAGAAGGCAATTTATTATTATCTGTAGATAAATCTTCTTTTTCATGTTGGTGTGGTAGTAATGGATTTCTGATGATTCTTCAATAGATTTATCCTCATGTTGCTACTGGGTTTTCCGATACATCTGCTTTTCTCCGAGAATTAACACTCAAATCCATGCTTGTTCTTGCCCCTAAGGTACATGCATAATATTTTAACCTACTGTTTGCATTTTGATGTCGTAATAGAGTTGAAGAGTCTATGGTCCTTATCTGTAAGTAGTCTTGATGAGCATAATGTGGACTAGATAATAATACATTTACATGCGTATGTCATATACTCCGTATATTGTCCCAATTTATTAATTGCATATGTCCTTTAACCCCTAAAGGCACTTATTGACTAGGACATTTTGAGTTTTAACTATATAAGGACACATAAATGATTTTTTGACCTTTTTTTTTACATCATTATTCAGAAAGTTTTCACTACCCCAACTAAAGAGACTGGGAGATTGAGCTGCAGCCCAATTTCTACCTAAAGAACATCGTCATATTGATATGATACATCATTTAGAGAAGATAATATGTACATAATCACAGTCTGCTTCTATAGCAACAACATTTGAATAGATAATAAACCCAAACAGCTGAACTAAAATAAGTGTGAGCAGTTACGAACAACCGGCTACCCAACTACTAAAAACAATACTAACTGCATAGCAAATAATCAGATATTAGGAAGAAGGATGCACAGTGATCCTTACCACAATATAGTAGATGCATAAATTCACTTTTCTTTCCCCTCATCCACGAGGCCCAATATCTGTGTTGTAGACTTGTAGGTTAAGTGTTGGACGTGATGTTTCTAGACGGTTGTGCTGTTTGAGTTCAATGTAAATGTGACATTTTTGAAATTGTGAATGCAGCTATCTCAACGGACTATATCAGGATCACTATTGAAGTTTCTTTCAAAGCTACAGGTATCAAACCCTTGAACTATTATTTGTAGAATGTTAAATTATCGTGACTAGTCTTTTAAGTTTGCAAGTACAGGGATATCTTTAACTTTGTTTTTAATGATGTCCTGTTGATATGCAGTTTTTTCTTTTCATTTCTGTAATTAATGCAGGTTGATGAAGAACCAGCTATTAGAACAAACACCACCATACTACTTGGAAATATTGCCAGTCATCTTAATGAAGGGTTTCGTAACAGTTACTTTTATGTCACTTTTTGTCGGTAACACAATTTCGTCCATTGTAACCTTGTTTAAATGCTCAACCTCTATATTAAAGTTTTTTAGTAGTCTATGGTGTGTTTCAATGTAATAGATCCTCTGTGCATAAATGGTCACTAATGAACTCAAAGGAAATTTGCAGACACGGAAAAGAGTTCTCATAAATGCGTTGACTGTACGTGCTTTGCGTGATAACTTCTCTCCGGCAAGAGGCGCAGGTTGAACCATATGCTTTTTTCCCTGTCCATCTTCGCACGATTTTGTACATATTCTTCCTTTTATTTCCCTTGCTAACATTAATTGCTTAACTTATTGTTGCAGGAATTATGGCTCTATGTGCTACCAGTTCTTATTATGATTCAACTGAGATTGCAGCTCGTATTTTGCCAGATGTTGTTGTACTTACTATCGATCCTGACAGGTTATCTTGCTTCTGATGATCTGATGTATAATCATTGGATATTGCCGACTGTCCCTTGTCCGTACTCTCCCTTAAAAAGGATTTTGTTTTGTACTTATAGGAAAATCAATAAAATTTTAATCAGATGTTTATTAAAACAAGATAGACATCTTTCACTTGATATGTTGGCTGTCTGTAGCTATGATTGGCCTCTAATTCACTGAAGTATGATGAACCGGTATTTAAATAACAATTCTACAGGAAATTGAATTCATTCATCTGACAGTTGTAAGAGGTTTAAGTTTAAAAACATCTCTAATAGTCGATAGGTATTATCTTTTCCTAGGTTAGGTTAAATCTTGTGGTACTTTTTACACATTGGAATAAAATTATTTGAAATTTCTCTCGCAGAAACAAATTTATGGTCAATATAAAAAATAATGTAAATTTTATGTGTAAGCATCAATTGCTACTCGAGCCAATTTAAGTTATTGTTACGTGTGAAATTAGAAAGTTAGAAACAACTAATTAGGGCTTTGAGGTGTGATTTTTAGTATATAGTTGTGCAATGTCTGGAATGCAAGTACCACTCTCCCTTTTACTAGTTCAATTGTAATATATTGCAACTGTGTGCTTAACATCATGAAATGATTCTTTAAGCATCATGAAAAGATTCTTTAAGCGGCCACTTTAGTTCATCATGAAGTGATTCTTTTGGTCCTTCTATCATCCTGTTGGATTAAGAAAACCATGATTGTATGCATGTAGTATGTACACAATGGTTTACTTGGACCTGCCTCTTCACTTCCTTTGTTCACTAAATTTGTTTCTTGCTCTATATGGTCAACATCTGGTGTTTTCTAAGGAGTCACTTCAAGCGTACAAAACTTAGGAGTTTCCTCTACTTATGTTGTTTCAAAGACTTATTGTACGCCTCCACAGTGTGTAGATTCCTTCTAGTAGAGATGTATAACCAACAATTATAATTTGTGAAAATGTGAACCTGATGATACCAGATGGACAGTAATATAGGTTAGTTTCTGGTTAATTTTACATGGTCTTGTCAAATGTGAAGCTGTCATTTATGAAGTCTAATTATTAACTAGATGAGCTACAGAAGCACGTATTAATGGCGTGTTGCTCAGCAAAAAAATTAAAAAAATATTATTAGTTTATAATTAGAATTCAAAGATTATACCTCCATTTATGTTTCGTCATACTTTTCATGAGTTGTAAATCTGTAAATAGAGATGGAAAATAAATGAATTATATCAACAGCTTTGGTGTTTATATGAAGCCCCTATATTCTTTATTTGTTCTCGAGGTTGTACATTATATTGTGGAACCACTGGACTCTTGTATTTAGTGGTGATGATGCTTATATATCTCATGACCTTTGTTTTAGATTTCCGCGCTTCTTTCTAAAATGCTGCACTTGTTGACCTCCAAGCTTCTCAGTGTTGGAAAAAATTAAATCAATAGGCAGCTTTTGAAATTGTTAATAAGTCTGGATGTCTGTTTCATTAAAGTTAACAGGATAAGTGATCATCTAGTTATGGAAAATAATGTTTTTCCTTTGTTTCTTGGCAGCGATGTTCGATCAAAGGCCTTCCAAGCTGTTGAGCAATTTCTGCAAATCCTGAAACACTACCATGAGAAGGTCTCCATCAGTTTTTTTTGAGTTGGTAACTGTGTGTACCTTGCTGTGAACATCGCTAATTTTCTTAGTAACACTGTTAAATGTTCAAGCAGATTGTTAAATGCAATCTATATCTTATATTATGTAGAATAATATGAAAAAACCCATTTCTTATATAATTTTTATGAATATGATTAATGTAAATATCTCTCAGTTTAAAAAGTAATCATTTATAAATTTAGTATACTTTATAATATACATGTATAGCAGGTATATATAGCAGTTCGGTTAACTAACATATATTTTGGGGAGAGAGAAGCAGAGTAAGAAGCTTTTGTCTTCAATTTTGTACTTCCACCCTTCTTGGTCGTCACAATGATAGAATGGTTCTTATGTGATTAAATTTCAACTTATCCAAGTCCTATTTTGCCATAAACATTGAAAAATTAGAGAGGATTCATTTATATTTGGTTTATGTAATGTTTTTTTAATAGTTTTAAGCTACATTATTGGTCTAGTATAGATCTGTGGGGTTGAATGCATGTTAATATCCCTTGGTGTGAGTATTCCCCATCATAATATTCTCCACAATCAAAAATTTATTTTTTATCAACAATTACTGCAGCCTGCATATTTTTATGGATGAGTTGCACGTTTTCTTTATCATTTCCTATTTATTTTGCCTCAAGTTTCGGATTATAACAATTATATAAGCATGTTTAAAGGTAATGAAACTCCTGAACATTTAATCAGTAGATTCAAATTAACTAATATGTTCATGCCAAGAAAAATACAGAGTGAATTCCTGTATTAGATAAAATATCTGTAATTTGTGATCATTTTGTTGACTTCTACAGACGGATGGTGGTGAGTCAGGTGGGGCCTCGAGCATGGGAGTATCGTCAATACCAGGGAATGGAAGTTTACTTGGGTATGTCATTTTAAATTTTTATTACATTATAAAAGGTTACACTATCTTTTGAAGAGCTTGGACAAAAACGGATTGCATTATGGTTTTGTCAAATTGATATGCTTTATAAAGATTAATCCTGGCTTCAATATATCCCTCTTTTTTGGGACTTGTACATTATCATAGACATATCAGTTCTCACTATCCACAGTTCAATGTTGATGTTCAAAATGCAGGTGGGCCATGAGTTCGTTGACCCTCAAAGGCAAACCTTCTGAACAAACTCCACTGGCTCCAGCGAATTCTAGTGCACCTGTTACCGCTGCTGCATCCAATGCCATCTCAGGCAAGCAGATTGCTCATTCATTTATCCTCCTGCTGAAAGTGATACTTTTTTTCTTGTTTAGCAAGCACTTTCATTTGCTCTGCACCATCCTCTCTCTCTCTCTCTCTCTCTCTCTCTCTCTCTCAAATGAAAGTCCTAAAGGGAAACAAGTGTACTTAGAAATAGAAATTAATCATTGGTTAGGTTAGCAAAAACAAGTAGAGGGAAAAGGACACACGATTAAAATGAATGGAGGAGGATGGTTCTACTTCTAAATACTTCCCCCCATCCCTTAATGTTCTAATATGACTTTTATGTTCAAATTGACTATTAAGTAGAGTACGATATAGCGGAGAACCAAATTTGGCACGAGAAGAAAAGAACTCTAGCTATCATTGAATGATTAAAAGATGATTCTAATCAGTTATTTTTAGGGAATACAAAACTAATTTCCAGTTATTTATTGTGATTCTTAGGTTCTCAGAATAACTAGTCTACTACAAATCTTAATTTGGGAGGAATCAAAATTGTACATTTATTATCTTTTTAAAGTGGTCTAGTTATGTTGTAATATAATGTTTTGAAACAATATTACTTAATAGATATTTTAGAGGAATGAGAAGTTTTTATTATATTAAGCTGTACCATTTTCTTGTCATTACCGTAGTGATAGATACCGCCGGCACAACAACAGCTGGTTTTAGTACAGGAGTCAATTTGGCTGATCAGCCTGCGCCTTTATCCCCGAATCAACTGATGGCTGGGGTGAACTAGAAAACGGAATTAACGATGATAATGGGAGTGAGAAAGAAGGTTGGGATGATATTGAACCACTTGAGGATCCGATATCCTCTCAAGCTCTTGCCACTATCCAAGCAGCTCAAAAAGGACCATAGCCTTCAGTGTGGCAATAACTTGAAAGTAGCCAGCATAAACTGCGTATTATTTGATGACCCTTGAACCAAATGACTAGTTTGCATCAATATCTATTATTGCACATTACATTTTTGTGTGTGTGCCATTCACAATTTTGTTACATTTGACTTGGCTTGGGGATCATTGAACTAAAGAAGATTATTCAGTGTTAATCTATAGCACTTTATCTTGAAAAAAAATTCATGGGCAGGCAGATGTTATATATATTTTAGATGTCATCCGACGCCAGGCATTGAATTTCCACTTCTAATGTAAGATTAAAAATACCTTGTACCTGAAGACCTAATGTTATATCTAAGATTTGAAGTAATAAATAAGTATAATTTTAGGCTGTATATGCAAAAGTAAAGTTGTGTTGAGTTGTGCCGTCCATGCAAGGATATAAAGTGCAAATTATCTTATAAATCTATAATATCTTAAGTGAATATCTAACCATTATCTCTTCCCATTAAACATGAAGTTCATGGTTATCTAATTATAGAGCTATTTTATTTTGCAGTTCTTAATTTAAACCCCAAAGTTGTAACCAATGTTCACAAAGACGAGGATGATGAATTAAGGGGTTCCATAGCTGCCCCTGCTCCAAAATCCGTGAAACCTTTAACAGCAAAAAATAACTGTGGCAGCTGATGATGATGACCCATGGGCTGCAATCGCAGCTCCTCCACCGACCACTAGGGCTAGACCTTTAGCAGCTGTGCGAGGACGGGGATCTAAACCTGTTGTTTCAAAATTACTATGCTTTTGTATGGAACGCAAATATTCCTGAACTTCAACTTTGTTAGTCGTCCCTCCATTGGAGTTGATGTACAATGGATATGTACGATACAAATTTCTAAAATTATCAAGTATATATGACGTTATTGCAAGTTTTTTTTTAAACAACCCTACGAACACATTATATTGGAGAAACAGAGACTGGATGCCAAACCAAACATAAGCACGAAGTAAATCCCGCTTATCGAGGGTAATATATACGCGGTCTTTCCTTCATTCACAAAGACTAACGTAAAGTAAATATAGGAAAACTTAATCCATGATTTTATACACATGAGACTTGCTCAATGCAAAAACACTTGTCTCTTGAACATGAAATTAGAGAAATGCACTTTTTTCTTGAACACGAAATTAGAGAACACAATAACTTTGTTAATTGCAGGGGCGATTTGAAGTGGTTAACACATCTTGTGTTCTTGAAACGGTTAACACATCTTGTGTTCTTGAAACCCAAGAAAATATTCCATGTTTGTATCTTAATTTCCGAAGACAATCTTGTCCTTGTTTATTGCGGGTGTTGGCACCAAATGTCACTTTTTTTATTTAAATGACCCTAAATGTCACTTTCTAATTAATTGGCCTTAAATGTCATTCCAAAACGGAGTTTCGGTTGTAGTTTTTGTTATTAATAAAAAACGCAATTTCGTGTTTCGTTTTCAATATTTTCTTTTAAAAAAAACACTAACTTCAATTCATGTTTTATGTGGGCAAAACGTAATCTTAGGATGAATTTTTAATATTAACTCATTTTGAATTTGTGTTTTGGTTTTTTTTTGCATCCCGAGAAAAACTCGGTTAGAAACTACGTTTTTACGAAAAACTAAGTTTGAAAACCCGTTTTTATATCCATAAACTAAAGATGAGACTGCATTTTTTACCAAAACAATTTCTGAAATTGTGTTTTCATCCAAGACACAGTTTGAAACCACATTTTTAAACAAAAACACAAAATGAAACTGCGTTTTTCTTATATTTAAAAAAAATAAAAAAAAATTGTTATAGAAAAATTCAACACAAAACTGCATTTTTTATTTATTTTGAAAACATAACCCGAATTTCCGTTTTCAAGTGACATTTATGGCCAACAATTTAAAAGTGACATTCACGGCCATTTGACTCAGGAAAGTGACATTTGGACTTGTTTTCGTTTTTTGCATGATTTGGACATGTCATATAATCACCTCTTTAATGGTTTATTGTTCTTATATTTTGGACTCATTATTTGAAATTGATAAATACTTTTTTCATAAAATTCAGTTGCAAATCTCATGAATTGAATGAATTGTTTTAAAGATTTCCAACCATGTAAATTTTTAATACAATTTGAACAAAATTTTGAAAGACTACATTCTTTCTCTTCTTCAACCCAAAACTACCACCCCACTAATTGCCACTTCTCACTCTACCTCTCTCTATATATTTTTGCATCCCGTGTATGTATTATGTGTGTATAATTATAAAAAGAAGAAGCCGATAAAATTAGATAAGACAGAGACACGTATCATTGGTGTGATCTCCATCTAAAAAAATGTAACTGAAAATAAGAAAACAGAAAGAAACTAATAACGAAGAGAGAAGACACTAAATATGATGACGACGAAATACTGGAATCTTGTTTGTTGTTTAACGCCTCCATTTTATATTATATGTCTTATTTTGACTAATTTGTGATCAATTTGACCAAATTTTGATCGATAATTATGACAATTTTATGTATTATTTTAAAAAAAAATACATTTAAAAGAGAATTAGATATAATTTCTAATGATACTAGTTTTAAAATTTATTTAATTATATATTATACATAATTTACGGTCAAAATTTAAATAATTTAACTGTAGACTAGTTAAAACATGACACATAATATTAATAGAGTGAGTAATTATTATTGCAATGTATATAGCCAAATCATCTGGACAATGTAATGCAGGTACAAATCTTAATAGATTACAAAATGGAGAGTGATAAAGCGGGAGTAAAGTTATTTCTGCTCTCTCTCTCTTTAATCTCTCTGTAATACTCTCTGTGTTTAATCTCTCTGTAATTTGACCTTGCAAAAAGGGGCAAATACAAAATAATCATTTTTAAATCATTATCTCAGTTTTAAAAGTCGACTGAATCATGTTAAAATTGGACTAAAATCAGTTGTATACAAAAATTCGGTCAGGAATAAGGTGAAAATTAGATTAATTGGTCGTGATTGGTAAAACAATGTAAAAATAAAATTTAAAAATTATAAAGTAAAGATTTAATAAAAAATAAGAAAAATATTATTTTTATATTTAATTCATATTTTAGATAATTGGATAATATAGTATCATTAATTTTTTCTAAAATTGACCTCAGTTTAAAAATTAGATATGTTCAATCATTTTCGATTACATACTATTTATAAAAAGTATATATATCACAATTATTTATGTATATTAAAAGTAGTAAAACATCTACATATACAAATATTTATTGAATTAATTTTAATTATGATTATTTCCCGATTATACAGTTAATTCATGAAATTTGCTTCTATTGATTAACTACAGTTACCACTTATCACAGTTGGATTTCTTATCAAACCATAGTTAGAATTTTATACACCCCGAAAATTTTAAAGTGAGCCACAGTTTGAGTGTAATGTGAAGCATTATGTATTACATTTATTTTCTGAAGATTTATCGGAGCATTAATGTTAAAAGTTGCAAGCAAGATAGTAATTCAGGTCGAGTAAGTCCAGTTTCGAGTCGGGCGTAATTTGAGCCGAAATTAATTGAGTCAAGTCGGCTCGTTTAATCAATCGAGTCTAAATTTCTGCCTGAACTCGACTCGTGAACCGGCTTCTTTAATTAAATGAATCAGTTTTAACGAGTCGGCTTGTCCGACTCGTTTAATTTACACTTAATCGAGTTTAAACATCTAACTGAATTCGACTCGTTATAAACATCTAACTGAATTCGACTCGTTTAATATAACGAGTCAAGTCACGGGCCACCTGACTTGAATTAAGGCCCTAGTTGCAAGGAATATATAATCAGAGGCAGGAGTGATGAAAAACGACCATTCATAATTGATTCAAAATTTAATGTAAGATGCTCGACTTCATAATAGACGGGATTAGATTTGATAAAAGTTATGCCAAGCAAATTTAAGTACAGTTAAACCTTTTAAAGTAATAGGGTCGAAACTGAGAAAAAATATTACCTTAGCGGATTTATTACTTTATCAGTAATAAAAATACACTGAGTCCATTATATTGGAACCATAATTTTTTTTTATTTTAACGAGGTTATTTCTTTAACAATTATTACTTAATTGAGATTTAACTATATTACACTCTTGGGCATTTTGTAAATTCGTAATTTACAAATGTATCATAGATTAAATAAAATATAATTTAGGAATATAATCACTTTCAACTAGATTTCGTAAGCTATCTCGGTACTTTCAATTACATATATTATTCAATGTACAAAATATTACATATTAGATATTAAAAACAATAAACTGTTATAATATGATATAATAATGATTGTCAAAATTTAATCAAGCAGACTCGCAAAACTTATCGAGAAAGTCTCTCAAAACTTGTCGAGGAAGACTTGCGCAGCTTTTTAGAGAAGAAACTTAGTAAGGAAAAACTGTAAAGTTTATTAAGGAAGACTTACGATACTTATCAAAGAAAACTTAAATAGTTTCCTTAGTAAAACTTGTCAACCAACCTCTATAAATCGGACCTTCAGTTATTGAAATTATATACACTGAAATATATTGAAATCCAATTCTCTCTTCAACTTTTATTCTCTCTATACGTGCAATTATTAAATTATTCATAATCAAGTAATTCAAGATCTACAACACCTTATTTACAACACGTTATCAGCACGAGTCTCTGCCCGAGCAAACTTTATTTACGAATGAGGTATTGTCCAATTAAGCTCTATTCACGAATGAGGTATTATCTGAATAAGTTTTATTTAACGAAAGAGGTACGTTTTAAATTTAATCATTTGATTTTAACTATTATCGTTATTTATTTATATTACTGTTTAAATGATATAAAGATGGTTATGCCGTCAGGTATTACCCAAAAGTTTTCTGGCTGGTTATGCCGTCGTAACTTTTGTATTAATCGTATCATATGAGTTATTATTTGAAAATAATTGTTTAAATATATTTATGAAGCATTATATCATATTTTAATATTTATTTCACATTCAGAATGACAAATCTTGCAAAATTAGAGTTTGTTGCGTTGGATGTGTCTGAGGATAATTATTTATCTTGATTGCTCGATGCGGAATTACATCTTAGTGCTAACGGGCTAAAAGACACCATAGAATCAGGAAAGACCCCAACTGTAGAACAAAATGCCAAAATTATCATTTTTCCTAGACACCACATCCATGAAAATTTGAAATCTGAATATCTAACTGTGAAAAATCCACTCACCCTTTGGACCAATCTCAAAGATAGGTTTGATCACCAAAAACTTGTCCATTTGCCACATGCCCGTTATAACTGGATAAATATAAGGTTCTAAGATTTTAAATCTGTCGTTGAATATAATTATGCCTTGTTCAAAATAAGCTCAAAACTAATTTTGTATGGTGAAAATATTACTGATGCTGACATGATAGAAAATACCCTTTCAACATTTTACCCCAACACTATAATTCCGGCACAATAATATAGGGAGCACAATTTTCGGAAGTATAGCGAGCTGATGTCTCTTCTTCATGTCACTGAAATGAATAATGAGTTGTCACTGAAAAATCATCGGATACGTCCCACAGGCTCTACCCAACTACCTGAAGTACATAACAAGTCATTCCAGAAAATGAGTGTGGGAAAGGGCATAGAGGAAGACGAGGTTACGAACGAAACCGTGGACATGGAAACTTTCGAGGCAGGTTTCGAAATTATTATAACTCTAGCCACCTGAAGTGGCAGCGTGATGGGTACACCAACTATGACCACCAGAAGTGGCAACATGGATTGCCAAATAAAAGAAAGGCACCACAAGAAGAAGATACTAGGGATATGTGTCTCAGATGTGGGGCACATGGACACTGGCGATGTACTTGTCACACACCGAAACATCTAGTTGACCTCTACGAGGTAAATAAAAAGAATAACGGAAAAAGGTAGAAACGAACTTCGCTAGTCATAATCTAAGTGAAGAACCAAACAACAAGACCTCAAATGAACTAGACACTGGTGCTAACCTTTATTATGATTTAGATAAATAGATTTCATTTGTATTACTTTGATGTTATGTTTTAGACGTGCTTGTTTTAATATTTTGCTTTCATGTACTTATTTTATGTTCTTGTATTATGTACGTTGTTCGCATAATAAAATTTTTGTTCACTTATATATACACAACATAAATATGGGAAATATATGCATTGCTGACTGCGCAACCGCTCACACAATTTTAGAAAATCAGAAATATTTCTCCAAGTTGACCAAAACCAACTCACAGGTTTGGACGATTTCAGGAACATCAAATATTATTGAGGGTTTTGGGAAATCCAGTATTATACTACCAAATGAGACACAAATTCACATACATGATGCTCTATATTCTAGCAAATCCACTAGGAATCTTCTGAGTTTTAAAGATATCCGTCTTAATGGTTTACATGTAGAAATCACTAGAGAAAATGAAAAAGAATAACTCGTTATCACCTCAATCACCTCAGGACATAAGAAGATCTTAGAAAAATTGCAATCAATCTCATCTGGATTATATGTTACCGAAATTAGAGTAATCGAGTCTCATAATATCATTACTCCCAAAATTATAGATCCAAAATCACTCACCCTTTGGCATGAAAGACTTGGTCATCCAAGAGTATCCATGATGCGTCGAATTATAGAAAATTGTACATGACATCCCCTTTAAAATTAAAAGGTCACACCACGTGATGAACTTCCTTATTCAGCTGTTCTTTGGAAAAATTAGTTGTTCGACCATCTCCAGTTAAACTTCAAAATGAGTCTCCAGATTTATTAGAAAGAATTCAAGGTGATATATGTGGTCCTATTCATCCATCATCTGGACCATTTAGATATTTCATGGTCCTAATCGATGCTTCAACTAAATGGTCTCATGTCTGTCTACTCTTGAACAGAAATACAGCCTTTGTCAAGCTTCTTACTCAAATAAGAGTAATCAAATTACGAGCCCATTTTCCTGATAATCTTATCAAATCAATTCGACTAGATAATGCCGCTAAATTTATATCTGCTACTTTTAATGATTATTGTATGTCACTAGAAATCTCTATCGAACACCCTGTAGCTCAAGTGCATACACAAAATGGTTTAACAGAATCATTAATTAAAAGACTTCAGCTTATTGCACGACCCTTACTTATAAGAGCTAAATTACCCACTTCTATTTGAGGTCACACAATACTTCATATGTCACAAATATAATTATGATAAGAGCATCTTCTTACCACAAACAATCTTCTCATGAATTAGTTCTTGGTCAAACCCCTAATATTTCACATTTTAAGATTTTTGGTAGTGCTGTATATGTTCCAATTGCACCTCCACAAAGATCTGAATTGGGACCACAAAGAAGAGTAGGTATGTATGTTGGTTTTGATTCACCATTTATTATAAGATATCTTGAACCATCAACCGGTGATGTCTTTACTGCTCGATATGTTAATTGTTATTTTAATGAGTCTGTATTCCCTCAATTAAGGGGAGATAATATTTTACATAAGTTAAATTCTGAACTGTCATGGAATGCATCAGAATTAATTGCTATGGATTCACGTACTAAACAATGTGAATCTGAGGTTATAAGAATTATTCACGTGCAAAATATTTTTAATCAAATGCCATATGCTTTTAATGATTCTATACATGTCATAAAATCACATATACCTACTGTTAATGCGCTGGAAAGGGTTAAAATCCTTATTCATAAAGCAATTCCTGAAGAATTGGTTGGTAATTCAAAACCACGCCAGAAGCGTGGTAGACCTGCTGGTACAAAAGATGTTGTACCACAAAAACGGAAATTGATTGGACATGCCCCATAAGTGGCAAGTGTTCCATAAAATACCCCCAAGCGGTATTACCTACTAAAGAGGTTCGAGCCCTTGAAGTGGCTTTATCAAATACCCCATAAGCGGTATCACCTCCCGAAGAGTTAAACTTCAAAATGAGTCTCCAGATTTCTTAGAAAGAATTCAAGGTGATATATATGGTCCTATTCATCCATCATCCGGACCATTTAGATATTTCATGGTCCTAATCGATGCTTCAACTAAATGGTCTCATGTCTGTCTACTCTCGAACAGAAATACAGCCTTTGTCAAGCTTCTTACTCAAATAAGAGTAATCAAATTACGAGCCCAATTTCCTGATAATCCTATCAAATCAATTCGACTAGATAATGTCGCTAAATTTATATCTGCTACTTTTAATGATTATTGTATGTCAGTAGAAATCTCTATTGAACACCCTGTAGCTCACGTGCATACACAAAATGGTTTAACGAAATCATTAATTAAAAGACTTCAGCTTATTGAACGACCCTTACTTATAAGAGCAAAATTACCCACTTCTATTTGAGGTCACACAATACTTCATATGCCACAAATATAATTATGATAAGAGCATCTTCTTATCACAAACAATCTTCTCATGAATTAGTTCTTGGTCAAACCCCTAATATTTCACATTTTAAGATTTTTGGTAGTGCTGTATATGTTCAAATTGCACCTCCACAACGATCTGAATTGGGACCACAAAGAAGAGTAGGTATGTATGTTGGTTTTGATTCACCATTTATTATAAGATATCTTGAACCATCAACCGGTGATGTCTTTACTGCTCGATATGTTAATTGTTATTTTAATGAGTCTGTATTCCCTCAATTAAGGGGAGATAATATTTTACATAAGTTAAATTCTGAACTGTCATGGAATGCATCAGAATTAATTGCTATGGATTCACGTACTAAACAATGTGAATCTGAGGTTATAAGAATTATTTACATGCAAAATATTTCTAATCAAATGCCATATGCTTTTAATGATTCTAGACATGTCATAAAATCACATATACCTACTGGTAATGCGCTGGAAAGGGTTAAAATCCCTATTCATAAAGAAATTCCTGAAGAATTGGTTGGTAATTCCAAACTACGCCAGAAGCGTGGTAGACCTGTTGGTACAAAAGATGTTGCACCACGAAAACAGAAATTGATTGGACATGCCCCTGAAGTGGCAAATGTTCCAGAAAATACCCCATAAGTGGTATCACCTCCCGAAGAGGTTAAATCCTCTGAAGTGGCTGTGAAAAAACCACCAAAAGTGGTATTGCCTCCAGAAGAGGATATTGCCCCAGAAGTGGCACATGCTTTAATAAAAGCAAAGGTACCTGAAAATTATGAGATCTCGTTGAGTTATGTATATAACAGGAAATTATTGGATTGTGGGAGTATTGAGGTTGATGATGTATATGCTTTTTTCGTGGCATCTGATATTATTATGAACTCTGATCCTGAACCACAAAGTGTGAAAGAATGTTGTTAAAGAGATGATTGGCCAAAATGGAAAATTGCAATACAGGAAGAATTACAATCCTTGCGCAAGAGAAATGTATTTGGACCTGCAGTCCAAATACCGGCTGGTGTGATCCCCATCGGGAATAGATGGGTGTTTGATCAAAAACAAAATGAGAGAAATGAAATTGTGAGATATAAAGCCCAACTGGAAGCCGGGGATTCTCTCAAAGACCTGGATTAGATTAACAGGATTCTTACTCTCTTGTGATATATGGAGTCATTTTTCATTTTTTAATATGTATGGCGTGTATGGAAAGATTGGAAACACGTTGTATGGACATTGTTATATCCTACCTTTATGGATCACTTGATAGTGATATTTATATGAAAATTCCTGAAGGATTAAAGATAGATGAAACTAAGCCTTGACATTTATACTCAGTTAAATTACAAGGATCATTATTGTTGTACAAGACATGCCTGTACTTTAACAAGACTAAGATAATTTTTCAACCCTAAGTAAGTTGTATTGTTATCTTAATTTATATTTTGTACTTGTAACACCTATAGTCTGTAAAAATGTCAAAGGAGCAGACTGAAGTCTTTTTCTATAAACAGTGTCAAGCCTAAGAATTCTGTCTGGAAGAAGATCAAGAAGATCATGCCTTAGAAGAATTATGAAGAAGCTTGTAGTTGAATAAATCTGTTTTAGGAAAAATATTCTAAGTCAAGATCTCTACAAGTCATAGATTTAGTGTTATATGGAAGTCAGTCGAAAACTCCAAATGACTTATCGAGAAGTTAGTAAAGCTACTAGAGAACTCAGAGAGATATCGACAAGTCAAGAAGACATAAAGGTTGGAGATATCGACAAGTCATTTTTTCACTAGAGAACTCAGAGTTATCGACAAGTCTACATTCATTAGAGAACTCTGAGTTATCGATAAGTCAAAGTTCACTAGAGAACTCAGAGATATCGATAAGTCAAAATTCACTAGAGAACTCTAAGTTGTCGACAAGTCAAAGTGAAGACATGATGCTGAGAGATCTCGACAAGCCAAAGATTCATTCGAGAACTCAGAGACCTCTATAAGTCAAATTCACTAGAGCATTAGAGATCTCGATAGGTCATTATACTTATCGAGATGTCAAGATCTCTATATGCCTAATTGGAGATCTCGAGTGAAATTCTCAAAGTACAAAATCACAAACCAATTCAATATTCAAGATAAACAATCAACAAACAATCCAACCAGCTGGATTGACAAGTCTACAAAAAGTATCTTGAAGGATGTGTAAGATCAATGGTGAAGATTAACTGACAAAGGAAGATCAAGATAATCACAGGATGCTAAAGATATGCTAAGCCAGAAATGGAAGAGTTACTTTTCTATAAATAGAAATGACAAGTGACAGTTTATAAAAGTGAATAGCATGTCTTATTGTACACTGTGTAAACCAGCAGTTAACCGACTTATAAAGTTAACAATAATCTTTTGTTAGTTGTAACAATCTAGATAGAAAATCTTGTAACTCTCTCAAGCAGATGCTAAGCTCTTTATCAACAAAGAGCCTAGAAATTTTGTAGCAAAAATATTCTTACTTTTAATATAAAATTAAGTGAGTTTTGAAAAGATTTTGTTATTGTTTACATCATGCTTGTTTACTGCATTAACACAACTTCCCTACAAGATTTAATTTACTTTGTTCAACCATAAACATTCAAGAAAAGCTCAAAAATAG
The DNA here is from genome assembly GCF_009905375.1 of Apium graveolens. NCBI lineage: Eukaryota > Viridiplantae > Streptophyta > Magnoliopsida > Apiales > Apiaceae > Apium > Apium graveolens. Next base: position 177,884,119 of record NC_133652.1, read on the forward strand.
TAAAACACATTCAACCCTCATGTGTATTATTTATTTCCTAACAAGTGGTATCAGAGCAAAATCTGAAAGTAAACAGATTCAAGATCTTGGAAGAATGAATACACAGAAAATTAGTAGCATCAAAATTTCTACCTTTGACAAAGCTAACTACACTCTTTGAAAAAGAAAATGATGTTTTTTATCAGGATGGCCAATACACTCTACATTCAGATTCTCAAGAATGGGCCTTTCACTCCCATGGTTAGAGTTGAAGAATCAACATATGGTGATATGGTCATTCCATCTCATTATGCTCCAAAAGATCCTTCTGAGTATTCTGAGCCTGAAAAAGAGAAAGTTTCCCTGGATAATGGCTTGCAATTGATATTGATTGAGTCACTTGACAATGTGATGTGCAATAACATTGTCATCTGTGACACTGCCAAGCAAACATGGGAAAAGATTGAGATACTCTGTGAGGGAACTGAGGAAGTTAGATTTAATCAAAGAAGGATACTGATTTCATAGTATGAGGGTTTCATGGCCAAGCCAAAGGAAAGTATAATGGATGTGTTTGAAAGGTTTAACAAGCTGATAAATAATTTGCAGCTCCATGACAAATACTATAAAGCTGGAAGTGAACCCGAAGTTCCTGCTTACTCTCCCTGATCATTTAGAATAAAAAATCTTAGCAATCTGGGACGGGCGAGTCTCGAGTAGGATAACACTGGAAGTTTTGTATGAAATTCTTAAAACATATGAACTTAAAATGATTCAGAGAAAATCATTGAGATCTGGCCAAGGACATGTTGTAGATGGCTCAAGTGCTTTAATTGTCAATGAAAGTCAAACATCTACTGATGAGCCAAGATCTCAAACTCCAGTTGCCTCAAAAAATGAGCAAAGAACAAATGATTCACAGGAACAAGTCATTCTGGAATTGGAAGAAGATGAATTCTACACTCTTGATGAAATGGATGAGCTAGATCAGTCTATGGCTTATTTGGCTAGAAAATTCTCCAACATTAGAGTAAAGAAGCCAAGATCGTTCAAAGGCAAAGGACAGTCTTTCAACAAAGATAACAGCTGGAAAACAAAAGGGAAGTATAATTCTGATAGCAAGAATGGCTACAAAACTGGATCTGTTGGCAGATCTAAGATAAGGTGCTTCAGCTGTGATGAGTTGGGTCATTTTGCTACATAATGCAAGAAACCCAAGAAAGCAAATAAGGATGAAGATTATCTTGAACTTGAAGCAAGTATGAAGCTCTTATGAAGAAACAGCAAAGCAAAGCTTACATTGCAGAAGGTAAAAGTTGGGATGACTCTGAAAATGATGAAGATGAAGAATTTGGAAACTATGCACTCATGGCCTTGGAGCAAGGAGAATCATCCTCATCTAAATCACAGGTACCAACTCTTACCATAATTGATTTAAATGTGAATCAATATAAGGAAACTGTAGAGAAGATGAGCACAGAAATGTTTCACATCCACACAAGCATGGTTGCTGCTAACGAAGAAGTTAGCAGATTAACAAAGATACATGAGAAGCTTGAAAGTGAGAAGCAAAAAACTGAATTGTTGTTGGTGGAGCTTGAAGCTTTAAAACAAGAAAATGCATATCTACAAAACAAGCTCGAGTGTGCAAATGAAGTTGAAGCAGTGCTAAGGGAGAAGCTATAAAAGAATGAAGTGAAGCTGAAATCTTTCAGAAATACATTTGAACTGGTTGGACAGTACCATGAGAAAAACAAGCCATATGCAAACATTGCTATTGGTCTTGACTATGATGCTATGAATGACAAAAAGAAGACTATAGGTGACAAAGGGAAAGCAAAGAAAACTGAAAATGCTGCAACCTTCTTGAAAGAGGTTAATGCACATATATTCAAAGTATGTGAAGTCAACTTCAGTGAAGAAGAATTGATTATCAAGCAAGAAATTGTTGATGAGGATAAAGAGAAGAAAACTGAAAAATTAACTCAGTCTTCCAATAATGAAGAGAAGCTCATGGACAAACAAATTCCCAAGAAACCTATTAAAGAAACTAAAACTGAAGATGCAGGAAAGAAAAAGAAAAATAGAAATGGGAAAATAGGGATAAACAAAAGCTATAATTTTGCTTATGTTGCAGATGCTCCTAGAAAGAAGTGTGAAAAATGTGGCTCTATAAATCATCTAACTCACCGTTGTAAAAAGGTTGTTAGCAAGCCAACTAAAGGAGCATGTAAATACAATGAAGCAGATTCAAATGATCCCTACTCATTCTGTGACAAGTTTGACTGCATCCCTTGCAACTTGAAAGTGATGAAGAGTTGCCACACACTGAGAGTAGGCCTTAAAGAAACAAAAATTGGGTCTACATCAGATAGGGAAAATGCACAACAGTTATTGAACTCTATTTTATCTGAAACTACTCATTCTACTTCTGCTATGTCAGTTAACAAGAAGAAAGTACCCAACACTGCTTGGGTTGCTAAACACACTTAAAACTCATTGTGTGTAGGGCAAAGTGAAGAAAGTGATCTAAATCATAGACAATGGATGTTCCAGGCATATGAAAGGTGATAAAGCCCCGTTATCACAGTTTGAGGAGAAAGCTGGCCCTTTGGTGACCTTTGGAGACAACAACCAAGGATTCACAATGGGATATGGCAAGATTGTTTCTGGAAATGTTGTCATTGATGATGTAGCACTGGTAGTTGATCTTGAAGTGAATCTTCTAAGTGTTAGCCAATTTGTAGACAAAGGTTTTGAAGTTTTATTCAACAAAGAAGAATGCACTTTTATCTTCAAGAAAACTGGTGAAGTTGCTCTGAAAGGAGCAAGAAAAGGAAGCTTGTTTGTTGCAGACTTGGACTCAATAAATAAGGATGGTATTTGTTGCTTCTATACCAAGGCATCAGAAGAACAAAGCAAGCTTCGACATAAAAAGCTGTCTCACTTGAATTTCAAGGCAATTAATACCATGATCAAAAAGGAGTTAGTAAGAGACATGCCCAAACTGGAATTTGCTCAAATTGAGGTCTTTGAAGCTTTTCAGAAAAGAAAAATGAAAAGATCTAGTCACAAGTCAAAAACTGTGAATTCTATAAGTGCACCATTGCAGCTCATTCACATGGACTTGTTTGGGCCAATAAATGTCTTATCAATTTCAAGGAACAAATATGCACTTGTGATGGTGGATGATTTCTCGAGATACACTTGGGTAGAGTTTATGCACTCTAAAGATGAAACTCCATATATCAAAAATGAGCACATCGAGAAGATAGAAAAACAGGCTAAAGATTACAATTGTGTAAAAAGATTGAGAAGTGATAATGGGACAGAATTCAGAAATGCAATATTGAGTGAATTCTGTAAAAGCAAGGGCATTGTTCAAGAATTCTCAGCTTCTAGAACACCTCAACAAAATGGAGTAGTTGAAAGAAAGAAAAGAACATTAGTTGAAACTGCTAGAACAATGCTGCTAGAACAATGCTGCAAGATGCCAAGCTGCCAACAAGTTTCTGGGAAGAGGCTGTTATCACTGTATGTTACACTCAGAACAGATACCTCATTAACAAGGCACATGGGAAATCACCTTACTCAATCATGTCTAAGAAAAAGCCTACTGTAAAGCATCTTCATGTGTTTGGAAGCAAGTGTTACATTTTGAAAGACAACTCTGAATATGTGGGAAAATTTGACTCAAAAGTTTTTGAAGCAATTTTTCTGGGATATTTATTGGAGAGAACTGCCTACAAGGTCTATGTGTTAGATCAAAAGAAAATTATGGAAAGCACATATGTGACTTTTGATGATGACGAGTGTTCAGGCTTGGAATGCCTTGATAAAAATGAAGCTGAAGCCCTTGCATTTGAAAACCTCAACATTGATAGTGATTCTGATGGTGATGATAAAGTCAATGCACAACAAATGCTTAATGAATAATCTACAGGACAAGAGAATCAAGGGAATGGAAACTTATCTCAAACACCTGATTTTGATAGCACAAACTTAAGGGGAGAAAGAGAAGAAGAATCTACAAATCATACCAACAATGAAGAAAATGATGAAGGTACTAGTCAATAAACTTACACTAGGAAATGGGATGGAAGTCACAATCCTAATGCAATAATTGGTGATCCTAATGCCGGTGTAAGGACTAGGAGTGCAACTGCTAATGAGTGCCTACATGCATGGTTTCTATCTCAAGTTGAGCCCAAAAAAAACTGAAGAAGCTCTAATGGACCCTGATTGGATATCTGCTATGCAAGAAGAGCTCAATCAGTTTGAAAGAAACAAAGTTTGGGAGTTAGTTCCTGCACCAAAGAATAGAAGTGTAATTGGAACAAAGTGGGTGTACATGAACAAGATGGATGAAAATGGTATGGTTACCAGAAACAAAGCAAGGTTGGTTGCAAAAGGCTACTCACAAGAAGAATGGATTGATTATGATGAAACTTTTGCTCCAGTCGCAAGACTTGAAGCAATAAGATTTTTTCTAGCATTTGTTGCACACTCAAATTTCAAAGTGTATCAAATGGATGTGAAAAGTGCCTTCCTAAATGGTGAGCTAGAAGAAGAAGTGTATGTGCAACAACCACCTGGCTTTGAAGATCCTGAATTTCCAAACTTTGTGTATAAACTGCTCAAGGCTCTGTATGGATTAAAGAAGGCACCTAGAGCTTGGTATGATACATTGTCAGAATTTCTGCTTAAACATGGTTTTACTAGAGGAACAATAGACAAAACTCTCTTCTACAAAAACCATGGTAATGACATGATTATAGTCCCGATATATGTAGATGACATTATTTTTGGATCTACTAATGAGAAGTTGTGTCAAAGATTCACTAAGCTTATGCAGAGTGAATATGAAATGAGCATGATGGAAGAATTAAGTTATTTTCTTGGACTTCAAGTTAGTCAAAGAAATGATGGAATCTTCATCAGCCAAACCAAGTATGTCAAAGACTTATTAAAGAAATTTGGTATGGTTGATTGTTCACCTATTTCTACACCAATTTCTACTGCAACAAACTTAGATGAAGACAGGAAAGGCAAGAGTGTAGACATTTCAGGATATAGAGGAATGATTGGATCACTTCTTTACTTGACTGCAAGTAGACCAGACATAATTTTTGCAACATATCTGTGTGCAAGATTTCAAGCCAATCCAAAAGAATCACATTTGATGGTTGTTAAAAGAATTTTCAGATACTTGAAGGGGACTCCTAACTTGGGATTATTGTATCATAAGGGAACTGGTTTTGAAGCTGTTGGTTATACAGATGCATATTTTGATGGATACAGGGTGGACAGAAAGAGTACTAGTGGGAGCTATCAGTTTCTTGGACAAAGACTTGTATCCTGGCATAGCAAGAAACAACAATATGTGTTAACTTCCACAGCTGAAGCTGAATACATAGCTGCTGGAAGTTGTTGTGCTCAAGTGCTTTGGATTAGAAATCAGCTAATGGACTATGGCCTAGTGTTACACAAAATTTCCATTATGTGTGACAATACTAGTGTTATATCTATAGTGGCTAATCCAGTTAACCATTCTAGAACAAAGCACATTGATGTAAGGTACCATTTTATTAGAGAACATGCTACAAATGGTACCATTGAGCTCATTTTTGTTCCAACAGAAAAACAATTAGCTGACATTTTTACTAAACCTATGGATGAAGCAACTTTCACTAGAATTGTAAGTGAAATTGGAATGCTTAATTCTTCATCCTAAGGTAAGAACTCAGCTAATTTGTTGCAGCAGATTAATTTCCAGTAAATCAAAATTAACTTGATTTAATTGGAAATTAACTGAAATATGAACTATAAATATTTCAGAAATCTCTGCATATTTATTTTTCAAATTCAAAATCCAACTTGGAATTTTTCTTTAATTCTAAGTAAACTGCTCAGTTGTTAATTTACATTCTTAATATGTAAAATTAACACAAGGCATAATTACAAAAATCTAAAGTAAATAGAGAACCGAGTTCTAGATAAGTCTAATTGACTTCTCGACAAGTCATTTTAGGACATCTCGAGTGAGTTCTCGACAAGTCAATTCACTAACTTCTCGAATGACTTCTCGATAGGCTTAAAGATGACTTATCGAAGTCCTTGTAGAGTTCTCTAGTAGCATTAATTCATAGAGTTCTCTACAAGTACAATGTTGACTTATCAATAACTCAAAACTGAAATAATTTAATAATAATTATTTTGGTAAAATACTTTTGAAAATTTATTCTAGTTTTATTTTGAATTTATTCAAATAAAAGTTGGAATTAATTCAGTCCATTTTTGGACAAACTGGGTATTTATTTGACATCTCGATAAGTCAATTTTTAGTTCTTTATAAGAGTAATTTAAAATTGACTTCTCGATATGTATTTCAATTCTTAAAAATGACTTCTCGATAGGTAAATTCCAAACATCTTTGAGTTCTCGACAAGTCATTTGCTTTTACTATAAATACCCAGACTTCTCGATACATATACATACTTATAACTTTCGAGATCCCAAGTGACCTAGCTTTCAATCCAAAACCGATTTCTCTCTCGTTTTTCATCCTTTCTCAGAAATTTTTCTTACCCGCTCATTCTTATCAATCAACAATGGCTCTAAATGTTGCAAGAACATCTATCCCAGAGAAAGGAACCAATTATCTTGCTTTTACTGATGCAAACCAAGCCCCTGATAGTTTCAAGGGGTTTGTGAAACTGTTGGCTGAATCCTATCTTGCAGGTGCTTTGACTGCAAATCCAGTACTGTATCTAGATGTGCTGCATGAATTCTAGACTACAGCTATAGTGAGGACTGATGTAAACAATAACTCTCTTTTTATGGTAGTGACATGCACAATTGGAGACCAACTAATAGAATTCAATGACAAAGATGTGAATAGAGCTTTGGGGCTGCCAACTGAGAATCTGGTGGAGGTACCAACTCCTGATGAGCTGACTGAGTTCATGGACTTTATCAACTATGGTGGAAGAATCAACCTGTCAAGCTTAAATAAGACCAATCTGAGGAAGGAGTGGTCTTTCATCTTTGACTCTATAGTAAGGGCCTTTACTTGCAGGAAAACATGATATGACAATATTTCAAGTGTTGTGCAAAAGCTGGTGTATTCAATTGCCCACAACAGATACTTGAATGTTGGTCTATTGATCCTAGAAGAGCTTGCAACCAGGCTAACAATGCCCCTGTCAGCTAGAGGTAAGGAAATTTTCTTTCCTAGATTTATTATGTCCACTTTAAATCATAAAGTAGCAGACATACACTTACTGAATGGAATAGATAGCACAAAAATATGCAATTGTAAGTAAGTGTCCAAACTAATATTTGGCTCACTTACTACAAAGAATAAGGTAAATGTAAGTCTGAAAATCATTCCATTTATATTGGAGAGGTTTACGACTTACCCTTATCCTATGCCTGACATGAGATCTAACATACAATCTAGCTCATCTATGATCCCTGAACCTGTGGAAGTACAAGCATGGGAACACCAACAAGGATCTTTCCAAGCTGCAACCATTCTTTTAAAACCTTTAGAAGCTAGGCAACCAACCACCTCATCTTCTCAAAAGGATGAGGTGAGTAAAAAGAAGAGAAAGGGGGTAACCTCAACTGTAGTAACTGATAGTGGTGAGGAAATAGCTGAAAAAGAGTCACCTTTGGTCAAGAGATCCAAAAGGAGTAAGAAAACTGAGCTGGCCACTCTAGCCTCCTCTGTATCCTCCCAAAAGGATGTAGTTGTAAAATCAACCAGTAGTGAGTTTGCATAGCCTGCACCTGAAGCAATTCAAGTGTATGGTAGGAGAAACAAGGAAGGCACACATTGTGAGGACACATTATTTGAAGCTCCCTCATCCATTCAAGGGGAGCTGCCAACACTCACACTTGAACAACAAACTCTTATCTCTCAAATTTCTTCTATTCCATCTGCACTTGAATCTAATTCTCAAGTGCAAGAAAAATCAATTGACTTAGCTCAAGAAGCTTTGTTCACCACCCAGACACTCCATTTAGATGGTGAGAGGCTACATGCTGGGGTAGACCTTGATGACACCATCACAAACATGGGGGATTCATCAGTTTTTACTGAAGACCCCATGAATACTTCTAATCTACCTTCATGTGCAAAATAGTCTTCACAGACAGCAAGGTTTGAGGGTAGTACTCTTGAGGGGGAGCTATCTAAATCCTCTCAAATTCAATTGGAGGTTCCTCATGTAGGGACAACTCCCCTCACAACCCTAGCAGAAATTGCTTTGGCAGTTGAAGCTAGGAGTATAATTGCCCATGATCCTGTCATAGGGAAGGCAAGCATAGCACATTCAAATGCTAGTGTGTTGCAAGACACACAAGGGTTTGAGGCTGGTGTACATGACAGTAACCCAGTCAAATCCCCTCCAGTTCAATTGGAGGTTCCCACTACAAGTGGAGGACAACACACTGTCAAAACCACAGAGCAATCTGTGAGTCAAACTGTGACTTCAGTCACATGTGTTTCTAAACCATCAACCTCATACCCTTCAACTTCCCAACCTCAACAACCTCACATTCTCACCAACTGGTTGTAAGAATCTGTCTCTCAACCCACATCTATAGATGATCTCTTAGTGGAGCAGATTTCTAGACTGGAAAACATCTCTCAACATCTACTCACCTCTGATATGAGCAATCAGGACTATCAGGCCATCATGCTCACCTACAATGAAGATGTGGGGAAACAGAAGGAAAAGATTGTAAATGATGAAGAACATGATGGAAATATGGATACATGGCTTTCTCCAGACTTTGTGTTAGAAATGGATCAAGTCTTGGCCAGATTCAGGGAAGAGTATGTTACTATCCTTGGAAGCAATGCAAAGGCTTTGACACCACAAGAAGTATATGATGCAGTCACAGAAGTGCATAAAGCTCAACTCAAGGATTTTCACCTTTTTGGTAAAGCTCTTGAAATCAAATTGACTGGTCATGAAGACAGGATCAGGAAGATGGTGAGGGAAAAGATGGATGAACTCATTCCCTCTCAAACTGAAATAAAAAATCAATTCAAACACTTCTCAGACCAAATGTCCAGATATGATCTCAGTGGAGTGGATAAAAGCATGACACACCTCAAGGATTCCTTTGTTGCTTTGCACAATCAACTTCAAGCTCATATCACCAAATCTAATGACACAAGGTTGAAGTTGGATCAGATGCACAATGCAAGATACACTCCTTCTCCTTTGGTCATAGATGAAATTCAGAAATTTATGCAAGCTACATTTGGGTCATCTACTGTTGTCTCTACATCAAGCTCCCATCAACCTGCATCTACTTCAATAAATCTACAGATTCAATCTCTCCAAGGTCAAGTCACAGTATTGCAAGTCTCCAACTCTTCTCTCACTGCACAAGTTCAGGCCTTGACATCTCTTTTCAAGAGCCAAAAAACAGATATCCAAATCCTGGCGGACTCCCATAAGCATCTTTGAATGCAGAATTCTATAGCTTTGGGAGCCATCATGGGCAAACTCAACATACCACTACCTTCTCTAACTGAACAGGTAAGGCCTGAAATCCCTACTCCCCTCCTCATGCCTGTCAACAAGACTAAGGGGGAGATAGAGACTAGATTGGCACAATCAAGGTCATCTCATCAACAAGTCCAGGGTGCTGAAAAGAAATTATCTAAAGAAGTTGATCTTGACATGGAGAGACTTATTAGGGCTATTAAAGGACCTAGTCTTAGCAGAGAGTTTGATGAAATACTCAAAGCCTTAAAAGTTTCTCTCAACAACAATCACTTCACATACAAAAAGTCCCTGGACAAGATAATTAATTTCATAAGAGTGATCATGGTCAATCAGGACAACCTTTTACAAAAGAAGATAGTGATCTATGCAAATGACTCAGGGACAGACAGATGTATGCAGTGTCCCTCAATTACCTTGTCTGAAGGAGGGAATCTGAGTTGGATATCTTTATCAATAAAGTCAAAGTTATAACTCATAAAGATACCTTGCTATTAACTGAACTGAGAAATTCTCAAGTGACTGCTTTTCCTAAAATATATCTACAGCCAAGCAAAGGTATAGCATACATCTGTCCAAACACCAAACAATTCAAACATTTTCAAATCCCTAAACAGTGTGCCATGAGTAACAAGAATCTTATCATGATCCTAGACACTGGTTTAAAAACCAAGAAGAATAAGAACAATGATGATATGGAACTGATAAAGCTGCTGAGGAGATATATGAACAATGCAGAAGCCAACTTTCCCAAAACACAAATCAACACGGATGATTTGGATGATGATGAGCAGAAGAAAGATGATTAAAATCCTTTTGGCTCAAATCCAAGTCAATCCAGTAAGCCATCTGGCAGCAAGGGTGGAGAGAATAAGAAGGAGGATGACAAGAAAGATGAAGAAAAGAAGAGAAGGGGTGAGTGGAGAAGCAAGAAGCTTCATGATGGCTCAGAACCACACCAATCCCTAAAAATCCAAACACAACTAGCTCAAACCTCAGCTCAACCTACGACATCAACTATCTCAAACATCAAACCACCTCAAACCTCAAAGATAAAATTTTTGTACAAACAAACAACCAACTCTTTCCTAAAAATTCCAATCACCACAAGCCAGACAAATCTCAAGAAAATGACAAACCTACCTTTAGCCAAACCCTCACTAAAAATCAAGCACAAATCTGTTGGGAGAAAGCCTAAGAAAGTCAAGCCTGCAAAGAAAGTGGAAGTCACTAAAAGGGCCATCTGGAACTGTTTCAAGCAATCTGACTTTCTACCTCTAAATTGGTGCATCTCAGATGAATACCATTTTCAACAACTTGCTGAGGAAATAGTCAAAGTTTGGATTGTATCTCTTAGGGAAGTCAGAATTTTCTATGAAGATGGTTCCTTCACCTTTCATAGCAGAAAATTAATGGACTCTCTTTCAACCACAGAAATTAAGAGAATAATAAGCTTGGTAAAGAACAAGGATACTGCTACAAGGGAATGGAGATCAGTTCTAGCTGAATGGTTGATTGAAAGGGAGGAAACAAAGAAAAGAGAAGAGGCTGAAACTGAAGAGAGAATGAGGAAGTATCATGAAGAAATAGAGATGTACATAAAAAGATCTGAAGAGTTGAAAGCAAAAGGAATGAGTAGAATCTCCAAAGATGGAAAATTTCTCAATATTGAAGCTGGTCAATTTTCAAGATTCAGGATTGATTTACTGGACAAAGGTTACTCAAAAGCAGCAAGACATGAACTTATAGAAGCTCTATAATTAAGATAAGAGCATCTTCTTACCACAAACAATCTTTTCATGAATTAGTTCTTGGTCAAACCCCAAATATTTCATATATTAAGATTTTTGGAGTTCCGTATATGTTCCAAATGCACCTTCACAAAGATCTGAATTGGGACCACAAAGAAGAGTATGTATGTATGTTGTTTTGATTCACCATTTATTATAAGATATCTTGAACCATTAACCGGTGATGTCTTTACTGCTCGATATGTTAATTGTCATTTTGATGAGTCTGTATTCCCTCCATTAAGGGGAGATAATGTTTTGCATAACTTAAATTCTGAACTGTCATGGAATGCATCGGAATTAATTGCTATGGATCCACGTACTAAACAATGTGAATCTGAGGTTATAAGAATTATTCACATGCAAAATATTTCTAATCAAATGCCATATGTTTTTAATGATTCTAGACATGTCATAAAATCACATATACCTACTGTTAATGCGCTAGAAAGGGTCAAAATCCCTATTCATAAAGCAATTCCTGAAGAATTGGTTGGTAATTCAAAACTACGCCAGAAGCGTGGTAGACCTGTTGTTACAAAAAATGTTGCACCACGAAAATAGAAATTGATTGGACATTCCCCAGAAGTGGCAAGTGTTCCAAAAAATACCCCATAAGCGGTATCACCTCCCGAAGAGGTTAAATCCCTTGAAGTGGCTGTGAAAAAACCACCAAAAGTGGTATTGCTTCAAGAAGAGGATATTGCCCCAGATTTGGCACATGCTTTAATAAAAGCAAAGGTACCTAAAAATTATGAGATCTCATTGAGTTATGTATATAAGGGAAATTATTGGATCGTGGGAGTATTGAGGTTGATGATGTATATGCTTTTTCCGTGGTATCTGATATTATTATGAACTCCGATCCTGAACCACAAAGTGTGAAAGAATGACGATAAAGAGATGATTGGCCAAAATGGAAAATTACAATACATGAAGAATTACAATCCTTGCGCAAGAGAAATGTATTTAGACCTGCAATCCAAATACCGGCTGGTGTGATCCCCTTCGGGAATAGATGGGTTTTTGTAAGAAAACGAAATGAGAGAAATGAAATTGTGAGATATAAGGCCCGACTGGTAGCCGGGGATTCTCTCAAAGACCTGTATTAGATTACCTGGATACTTACTCTCTTGTGATGGATGGAGTCATTTTTTATTTTTTGATATGTATGGCGTGTATAGAAAGATTGGAAACACGTCTCATGGACATTGTTACATCCTACCTTTATGGATCACTTGATAGTGATATTTATATGAAAATTTCTAAAGGATTAAAGATAGATGAAACTAAGCCTCGACATTTACACTCAGTTAAATTACAATGATCATTATTGTTGTACAAGACATGCCTGTACTTTAACAAGACTAAGACAATTTGTCAACCCTAAGTAAGTTGTATTTTTATCTTAATTTGTATTTTGTACTTGTAACACTTAAAGTCTGTAAAAATGTCAAAGGAGCAGACTGGAGTCTTTTTCTATAAACAATGTCAAGCCTAAGAATTCTATCTGAAAGAAGATCAAGAAGATCATGCCTTAGAAGAATTATGAAGAAGCTTGGAGTTGTATTAATATATTCTAGGAAAAATATTCTAAGTCAAGATCTCTACAAGTCACAGATTTAGTGTTATAGAGAAGTCATTCGAGAACTCCAAATGACTTATCAAGAAGTCAGGAAAGCTACTAGAGAACTCAGAGAGACATCGACAAGTCAAGAAGACATAAAGGTTGGAGATATCGACAAGTCATTTCTTCACTAGAGAACTCAGAGTTATCGACAAGTCTACATTCATTAGAGAACTCTGAGTTATCGATAAGTCAAAGTTCACTAGAGAACTCAGAGATATCGATAAGTCAAAATTCACTAGAGAACTCTAAGTTGTCGATAAGTCAAAGTGAAGACATGATGCTAAGAGATCTCGACAAGCCAAAGTTTCATTCGAGAACTTAGAGACCTCTATAAGTCAAATTCACTAGAGCATTAGAGATCTTGATAAGTCATTATACTTATCGAGATGTCAAGATCTCTATATGCCTAATTGGAGATCTCGAGTGAAATTCTCAAAGTACAAAATCACAGACCAGTTCAATATTCAAGATAAACAATCAACAAACAATTCAACCAGCTGGATTGACAAGTCTACAAAAAGCAGCTTGAAGGATGTGCAAGATCAGTGGTGAAGATTAAATGACAAAGGAAGATCAAGATAATTACAGGATTCTAAAGATTTGATAAGCCATAAATGGAAGAGTTACATTTCTATATATAGAAATGACAAGTGACAGTTTAGAAAAGTGAATAGCATGTCTTATTGTACACTGTGTAAACGAGCAGTTAACTGAGTTTTAAAGTTAACACTGGTCTTTTGTTAGTTGTAATAATATAGATAGAAAATCTTGCAACTCTCTCAAGGAGAAGCTAAGCTCTTTATCAACAAAGAGCCTAGGAATTTTGTAGCAAAACATTCTTAATTTTAATATAAAATTAAGTGAGTTTTGAAAAGATTGTGTTATTGTTTACTGCATGCTTGTTTACTACATTAACACATCTTCCCTACAAGATTTAATTTACTTTGTTCAACCATAAAAATTCAAGAAAAGCTCAAAAACAGTAAAACACATTCACCCCCCCCTCTCTGTGTTATTCATTTCCTAACAAATATACGGCTTAAAACAGTATGGTTGTATGTAGTACAACGTGCTTAGTGAATATTTATTAAATGATGGGTATGTTAATAATCAAGTGTGTCCATGTGTGTTTATCAAAAGGTCATTAATTGGTTTATTATTATTGTTGTATATGTGGATGATTCGAATATTGTAGGTACTTTCGAAGATATTACTAGCGCTACTGCTTATTTGAAAACTGAGTTTGAAATGAAAGATATTGGAAAGACAAGATTTTGTTTAGGCATACAGGTGGAACGCTTATCTTCGGGTATACTTGTTCATCAGTTCACATATACAGAAAAGATTCTTGATCGGTTCTACATGGACAAAGGTCATCCATTAACGACACCAATGGTTGTTCGATCACTAGAAGTTGAAAATGATCCATTCCGACCCAGAAAAGAAGATGAAGATGCACTTGGTCTTGAAGTTCCATATCTTAGTGCTATTGGAGCTCTTATATATCTTGCAAATTATAAAAGACCCGATATGGCTTTTTCTGTGAACCTGTTGGCAAGATTCAGTTCTAATTTAACTAAAAGGCATTGACATGGGATCAAACACATATTAAGATATCTTCATGAGATAACTGATCTCGGGTTATTCTTTCCACTTTGTTTAAAATCATAACTGACTGGATATGCAGATGTTGGGTACATGTCAGATCCTCATTTTGGACGATCATAAACATGTTATCTATTTATATATTGTGCCACTGCTATCTCTTGGAAGTCTAAACAAACTATGGCATCAATTTCATCAAATCACGCAGAGCTATTTACAATTCGTGAAGCAAGCAGGGAATGCATTTGGCTAAGGAAAATGGTGATATTGATATACATCAAGTGCGCTCATGTGATAATCTTGTTGATTTACTTACAAAGTCACTACCCACATCAACATTTGAAAAGCTACGGAATAATATTGGCATTCGGAGATTGAGAAACTTGCTACAACAAGATGTCAAAGTGTGAGATGTTAAATTCAGGAGGAGACTGTACTCTTTTTCCTTCATCAAGGTTGTTATCCTACTGGGTTTTTTCTTGAAAGGTTTTAACGAGACAGTTAATCTCTGTAGTAAACTCGCATTTCACAATCAAAGGAGAGTGTTATAATATGATATAATAATTATTGTCAAAGCTTAATCAAGAAGTCTCATAAAGATTATCGAGGAAGTCTCTCAAAACTTATTGATGAAGACTTGCACAGCTTCTTAGAGAAAAAGAAACTTAGTAAGGAAGAATTGTAAAGCTTATTAAGAAAGACTTACAATACTTATCAAAGAAGACTTAGATAGCTTCCTTAGTAAGACTTGTCAACCAACCTCTATAAATATGACCTTCAGTTATTGAAATCATATACACTGAAATATATTGAAATACAGTTCTCTCTTCAAAAAAAATTTCCCTATACGTGCAATTATTAAATTATTCATAATCAAGTAATTCAAGATCTACAACACCTTATTTACAACATAAACTATGAAATTGATGAATTCTAGTTCTTTATTTTGTAGGCTGCAGTACATACATTAATAATTTCAATTTTGAATCAATTTGAAAGTTGATTACTAATTTAATCGAGTATGTGCGGATTTGGGTGAGAAGGTAAAAGTAAGATCAAATACGAAATTTGGTCCGATAATGTTCTTATAAATTTAATATACAGTTTCATGCGCAAGCCTTATTATCAAATATCAAAGTGAAAAGATGCATTTTTAATGCACTAACTACTAGAAAAATATGTGACTTTGGATTGATTAGTGAATAATTCAAAGTTGGGGCATAATTTCTCGTAACAAAAAACTTTGATAACATAATTATGGTTAAACCACTTTAAAATAATATGATTGGAATCAATAATTAATTTAACGAGTTCATTTTTTTATCAAGAATAAAAATACACGATGTATGTTATCTTTATTGAGAGTATTATCATTTCTTTCATCCATTTTACACTATATTTAATAACGTTATTGAGCAAGTTCAATAATTCATAACAATCTAGTGAGTTCAATAATTTAACAATATATACCACAAATTTAAGATTGTATTATATATTTGTACAAACGTTAAGTTAATTACATTTTACGCGGCAACACCAAAATTTTGTTATTTATATTATATGTAACATACATTATTTTTTGTTATATGCACAAAAATGTTATAGAGATAATTGGTATAAAATATCGAACTTATATTTTACTTTAAATTAAAAATTACGTAAAAGTAATTAGAAAAGTAAATGAAATATTTGAGTTTCAAGGGTGATCTTCTATCTTTTAATTAGAAAAGCGGCAAATATCGGGGTAGCGACTATCTATTTAAACACATGACTTTTCTAAGGGGTAACACGATGTATCGAGTCTGATACATGTCTGGTGCTGGAAGGTCGGAAAAAAAAGTGTTGTGAGAGTGTTTATAGATCAATATAGTTTATCAAATTCTGCAGTATTTTATTCTCAATCAAAAATTATAAATAAAATTAAATAACTTAATTAGAATCTGACACCCATCTCATAATAAACATATGCTCAATAATAGTTTTAAAATTTTTTAGTTAAATATTAATTATAAAAATTGCAAAATAACATTATTAAAAGCCGTCATCCCTGTCGTAGTATGCTTTTTGAATATTAGTCTAAGAATGTATTTAAATTAAAATATTATTTTTTTCGATATAATACAATAAAACTAAAAGTGTATAATTTTTTAATTGATTTAAACCGTCGAGAAAAATGGTCGGTTTATCTTCTTCGCTACATCCGTCTATTGCGATTGTAAATTAATTACATTTTGCTATAACTAATTTTAATTACCTACTTTAGTCTACAAATATGAAAATTAATATTGGAATCAACTATCAATATCAATCTCGAAACATTGAAACTTAGATATGCGTCACTTTTTCTGTAGGTGTATACACGTGTTGTGCAAGACATGGCTTAACATAACATGACTAAGGCTCTGTTTGGGAGTGCTGTTGAAAACTATTGTGCTGTTGAAAACTATTGTGCTGTGAGAAGAAGTGCTAGTGGAAAAAGTACTGTTAGGAAAATTAGATGACTGTTTGATAATTTTTTTATAATTTATGCATATTTTGAGATATAATATATAAAAATAATATTTTTGAGAATGTTTGATAGTGAAATTGTAACAGCACGCACTTCTGGACTATTAACTCTAAAACAAAGCTAAAATATAATATAATTTACTAATCGAAATGTCTATTACAAAGATGAATATTACAAAAGCGCAGCTAAAAGCGGAACTCCAAAACTCAATATACTCCAGTTCTGTGTCCTCGAACTCCACTACTATCCAACTCGAATCTTAGACGAAACCTGAAATTGTAAGAGGGGTGAGCTACAAAACTCAGCAAGTATAAATTTTTTAACTGAAAATCAATGGGTGTTTTTAATAAAACGATTTTTCTCAAAACAATAATAATTTTGTAAAATATCTTCTAAAATAAATTCAACCCAAAGTTTTATATTTGAAAATTCAGAATTTAAAACAGAATAGAGCAAATTTTATAACAGAGTAGAACAGAGTAAAACAGAATGAAATGATAATTCTTATAAATACCACAGTCTTGATCTACGGCCACACTTTGCTAGTAGCCGATATCTAATTCTTATTATTATTCTTTATACCACACTTTTCCAGTGTTCGGCATCAAAAGTTCAATAATTACGCGCCCTTAATAGGTATCTAAAGTTGCACACTTGTGTGCCTAATAAGGGTATCTAAGGTTAGTTTCAGAAGTATAGCGTAAATTATGAACGGGCTCGAAAACGTATAGACTGGGTTTTAAAAGATTCTCGTATCTTATTTCTTATACAGTTCGAAACAAAAAATTTATATCTGATACGAAATTCAAAAATCAGAGTATCAAAACTTTTCCGGAAATAAAGTAAGTCAAAAGTACTTACCTCAAAATCTGACCAGATCTGAATATAGCCTTTTTCACCCTCTAAACGCCGTTATCTTAAAAACATGAAACAGCAAAGTTGTAGAGAACGAAAAGATCTTTCCGAAAAGTTCAAAATCAACGAATTCTGACTTACGATGAATTTTCTATGAATTTTACAAGATTTCTGATTTTTATGGCTAAAAACCCTACAAATTTTGATATAAAAGACGAGGAACACGGATATGGTGTATTTATAATGATACAAAACCCTTTTTCTTAACCTACAAAATATCCATATTAGAATCTGATCCAAATTTTAGGCCCATTAGTCTAATTCAATTTTAAATCCTAGTCCTTGTCTAATTTTAATATTTTTTTCTATTATTATATTATTCTGCTATTAATCAAATTCTAAAAATTATGGGATATTACATACTACCCTCCTTAAAAACAATTTGGTCCCCAAATTCACAACAATCCTAAAGTTCGAGACACATCTACCCCATCTACCCCCTGATCTACCAAAGGTTAAACTATGGTCCCCAAGAACGCATCCTAGAGAATGTACTAGTCGCATATACCTAACATATTACAAAGGATAACCTGCTCCTGATACCAACTGTAAGAACCCGCACTTCCGGACTATTGACTCTAAAACAAAACTAAAATATAATACAATTTACTAATCGAAATATCTATTACAAAGATGACTATTAAAAAAGCGCAGCTAAAAGCGGAACTCCAAAATTCAATATACTCCAGTTCTAAGTCCTCAAACTCCACTGCTATCCAACTCGAATCTTAGACGAAACCCGAAATTTTAAGAGGAGTGAGCTACAAAGCTCATCAAGTACAAATTGATTAACTATTTAACTGAAAATCAATGGGTGTTTTTAATAAACCAATTTTTCTTAAAACAATAATAATTTTGTAAAATATCTTCTAAAATAAATACAACCCAAAGTTTTATAGTTTAAAATTCAGAATTCAAAACAGAACATAGCATATTTTATAACAGATCAGAACAAAGTAAAACAGAACGAAACAGAACGAAACGATAATTCTTATAAATACCACAGTCTTGATCTACGACTACACTTTTCCAGTAGCCGGCATATAATTCTTAATCTTATTCTTTATACCACACTTTTTCGGTGGTCGACATCTAAAATTCAATAATTATGCGCCCTTAATAGGTATCTAAAGTTGCACACTTATGCGCCTAATAAGGGTATCTAACGCTAGTTCCAGAACTATAGCGTAAATTATGAACGGGTTCGAAAATGTAGAGACTGGGTTTTAAAATATTCTCATATCTTATTTCTTATACAGTTTGAAACAAAATTCTTATATCTTTTACGAAATTCGAAAATCAGAGTATCAAAACTTTTCCAGAAATAAAAGTACATCAAAAAGTACTTACCTCAAAATCTGACCAGATCTGAATATAGCCTTTTTGACCCTATAAACGATGTTATCTTGAAAAACATGAAACTAAAAGTTGTAAAGAATGAAAAGATCTTTTTGAAAAGTCCAGAATCAACGAATTCTGACTTACGATGAATTTTCTACGAATTTTACAAGATTGCTGATTTTTATGGCTAAAAACCCTACAAATTTTGATATAAAAGACGAGGAACATGAATATGGTGTATTTATAAAGATACAAAACCCTTTTTCTTAACCTACAAGATATCCATATTAGAATTTGATCCAAATTTTAGGCCCATTAGTCTAGTTCAATTTTAAATCCTAGTCTTTATCTAATTTTAATATTATTTTTTTCTATTATTATATTATTCTATTATTAATCCAATACTAAAAATTATGGGATATTACAGAATCTTATAGCTAATTCCTGCAAAAGCTGAAAACAGCTTTTTTTAAAAGCATGGGGGGACATGCTTTTGCTAACTGTAGAGAAGTATTGATATCGACAAGCCAATCTACATCGCGATACAGACATCTCTATACACTTTGAAGATCTCGATAACAAATTCAATTACAGAATGTATCTATCCTGAAGATTCAAAATTATATGTCAACAAACCGTTTTATCATTAAAATGTGAAGTTTACTGAAGTTTACAAATGCAGCTTAAAGAGTGTAAGATCAATGGCCAAGGTGAACTGGACAAAGGAGTATGGAAGACCTGAAAGATTGTATGTAGATTTGTAGCAATTAAAATAAGAAAAGACAAAAGGACTTCAGTAAATTTGTTAGTCTACTCAAATGCAATTTCTGTAAACTGCACATGTTGATCTATAAAACATGTCACGGGTCCTTAGTTCCAGTGTAACAAAAAAGTCTAGATTTCCTGTATTCTTTCATGAAGTTAAAGCTAAGTTCTGAAATATCAAGAACATAGATTTGTAGCACAACGTATTTGATTTTTTATATAAAGATCAAGTGAGTTTTGATAATTGGTTTCTCTATTTTTTTACAGTCAATTAATTATCACCACAAAATATTTAGTCTTTGAAGTTCAATAAGCCAAACACATAACTTAATTTCTTGAAAATATATCAAAAAGTTTTTAAGTAAAAAAAATCAAGAAACACGCATTCACCCCTTATGTGTGCATTTCATACCTAACAACCTAAAATAATTAAAAATATATCTTAATAAGTGTGTGAGATGACCCACACCAATCTATATTCCTCTATTATATTATATAAATACATATTCGCATTTTGCGCATTCATAAAAACTAGCTATATAGCCCGTGTAATGCACAAACATGCTCTATATTGTTCGAACTGATATTTTTTATTCGTGTTGTTGCTTGCTGAAATGGTGATATATTTCTTTGTTAATATGGGGAGTAGTTTTCGGGGTGTGGTAACATTAATGCATAATTTGTTCTTCGATATTTGATATTAAGATGAAATAACATATATTCTCGCCACTGATGCGGACGATTAACGAAGGTTACTATAAAAATGTTTGTGCTTATTTAAACTACTACATAATATAGTAGTATGTTCACATGTAATTTAGGTTTATAATTGTTACATAAATTTAAGTTTTCTTAAATTTTTATTCTTAGACTTTAATAACTCCTCGCCAATTTTCGTTCATTGTTAACAAATATATATCTTAAGATATGCTAGGCACCTCCTTGTTGCATTCAATATAAAAAACTTAACACGAATATATATTTTAGTTAATATCATTCTTTGACGCATCCAAATACCAATATAAACCAATATGATCATATGTTGCATAATACTATAACTTAAAGCTTATATATATATATACACACACACATTACAATACATTTCAAAAAAGTCAGCAACGACACTTGAGAGTTGAGAAAGAGAATTACACATTAATTGATACATGATAGAGTAAAATAATAATATACTTGAATGAACCGAGTCAATTTGGATCTCAATTAGCACTATTAATTCTCCACAGTCTTCTTTTTTTTACCTTTCTCTGATTTTTATAGCTTTGTTGGATAATTTGAAAACTCAAATATTAAATATAAATAAATTTATTGGAATGGATGTGAGTTTCGATGCCATATCTTGTGT
Source organism: Apium graveolens (assembly GCF_009905375.1). Taxonomy (NCBI): domain Eukaryota; kingdom Viridiplantae; phylum Streptophyta; class Magnoliopsida; order Apiales; family Apiaceae; genus Apium; species Apium graveolens. The sequence goes on from NC_133652.1 coordinate 177,905,540, forward strand.
ACATGATTACCTTCTCTTGGAGTAAGCACTCTGTATTTCACATGTACGCCATTACATGTAATAATTTGAATTTATATCGTACACCTATCTTTTTCTGCATTAGTTTCTTTTGTATGCTTTTACATGCACTTTCGCTGTTTAATTAGCATTTTTTTGAAATAACGCCAGATGCAAGATAATAATAATGTATGATTTAGTCGGTTATTGGTATGATATATTTAGTTATTATGACACTTGGTTTGCCGTGTTTGCCCATCATTTTGATCACATTCATTCTGGATTCAGCAATTTGGACTGCACTTTTTTCTCTTATTTTAGTTTTATAGGGTCATCGCCCATATAATAACATGATTTTGTAATCAATTTTTCCATATTTAATTATTGTATATCATTATTATTATTATTATTATTATTATTATTATTATTATTATTATTATCCCACATATAATTAAGTATTCTTTCGAGGCTGAAATTTAAAATTGGAAACGTTAAAATTTAATTTTACTTTTAATTTATAATCCACTTATACATATTACTAATTTAATAATTAGTAATATATGAATTCTCATTTTTAAAAAAATATATAAATTTAGGTTAAAGACAAACACACGTTATATCAAAATTAATCATTAACTAAAATATAATTATAATGTATATGTGTACAAGTATATATATATATGTTAATTTATGTACGCATGCATGTACTTATTATCATTACAAAGTAACGAGTTATAGATAATGATGCATATTTTTATTACCTAATAATACAACAACAGAATTACAGAAGAGGGGTTGAATGAAATTCTGTTTTATTATTTTTCTGAAAAATTCTTTCTTAAATAAACAACTGTGTTTTGAATATGTAAGAATGCAAATAAGACTTTAAAAGTATTCAACTAATACAAAGTAAATAAACACAAGTTTAAAAACTTTCTGGCGGATTTGTCCTTCCACCAGAGATGTATATATTGAAAGAATCTCTGTGATGCAAGAATGCACACAGCTGCTTACAAGTAATCTTTACAACTTAGGACTTGAGAGTACCAAAAATACAACTTTCTTTCTACTTGTTGTTCTAGTTAAGTTCAAAGATACTTGCTACACTTGATTTATATATTTACCAAGTTACATGTGCAATAAGACAAGAATAATATTCCTCTCAGCTAGGTCCATTCAAATATTTCTTCATTTCTCTGTCCAATGCAATCCAAGTTAGATAATGTTATTCCCAAGAAACTAACAATGAGATTTACAGAAGGGGGGTTGAATGTAAATCTAAAAACTTTTTCAAGTTTTGAGCAGTTTCAAAAGCTAAGTGTATGATGAACAGATGTGTGTGAATTGCTTTAAGCAAGTGCAGACAGATGTAGATTCAAAACACAAATGTAAAAAATACAAAGGCTTTAAAAACTTTTCTGGTGGATTTGTTGTTCCACCAGAGATGTGTATTTCAGAAAATCTGTGATACAAAGAATTGTACACAGTTGCTTCCTAGTACAAACTGGATGATTTTCTCTCTAAGTTTTTCTAAAAAGCTCTGGAAAATTCACACCTAATTACTAGCTGCAACTTGGTTTATATATCACCAAGTTTTTCAAGTGAAGACAAAAATAAAATACAATTATAAAATAATTCTTCACATGTTTCTTCTTCATTTCTCTATCCAATGCAATCTAAGATAATCTGTGAATCTTTGAATACTTCCTTGTTTGCACCAGAATGGAAATGCTATTTTTTCTAGATTCCTCCAAGAGGCTGCCACATTCCAATTGTCTCTGTCAACCCATGTGCCTCTGTCAGCTTATGAATTGTCACTATCAACTGCTATGGAACTGAGCATCCATTGAAGCTTTCATCCGTTGGTGGCTTTATCCGTTGATGTTTTAGCAGTTGAAGCTTTATCCGTTGATGCACTCATCTGTTGATGGATGTTATCCATTGAAGCTTTAGAGACATCCGTTGATGCTTTGTTTCTCATCCGTTGAAGGTCTTTAATTTACCAGTTGATACTACTTCATTTATTCAAAATTACAAGGCATGAAATATTTACAATTAGCCCTCCTATTTGCATATCCACTAGTAGTCAACATAACTTATAATTTTCTACAACTTCTAAGAATTATAACTCATTTACAAAGACTGCAATGTGCTATAATACTAAACTTATTTCTAAGTAAAGCTACTCCATCAACGGATAGCCAAAGTGGTCTTATCCGTTGAGGCTACAAACACTAGATTTCTACTTAAGTGTTTTATTTAACTTATCATCAAACTAATACACATATATTCCTAACAATCTTCCCCTATTTATGTCTACTAGAATTGTAGGCATAAATTCAGGGTTATCTTGATGATAACAAAACACTTAACAAATATATGAGTTGAAACTAAGTAGAAATTCAAAAGTGCTGCAAAAGTGTATGTACTGAGATAGAGTTGAAGATTTATAGTGTTTCCAAGGGTGCTCCTTTAGCCTGAGCAAATCATTTTCTTTTCCTTTGTTCCCTTGTTTTCTTCCCTAGCCTCCTGTCATTTTCCTCTACTTGGAGTTGGAGTTGTCTGTAGAATTCAGCTTCATCTTTATCACTGATATCCAATTTAGATTGCATGTCCTTGAGAGTTTCATTACTGGCAATCTTAAGCCGGTCTTCAAGTCTGAAAAATCTTCTGACTCCTTTATTGTCTCTGAACTCCATCAACCAATGAGGTGATTTATGAATTGTAGTTCTATGCTCTGGGATGAGTAATGTTCTAGGCAAGGAATTTGACTCCCATCAAGTCTTCCTTATGCTGGCAATCTTGTTGAGAATCTCTGTCTTGGCAGTCCTGGTAAAACCAGTGTCCCTTTTTATAGCTGAGTAGACTCTAATCAAGGTAGAATAGCCCTCATTTAGAATTCTTTGAAGAGGCCAAGTCCTTTCCACACTTCCTTTATACTTGAACACTAGCCTTTCTGGTAGCTGTCCATAGGCATTTATTCCCCTTACTTCCTCCAGCTCATCCAGGTAGAGTTCAATATCAGTATATTCTTTTATGTCACAAATGTGAACATAATCATCCTTTGAGGCTTGTGGCTTAGGCTTAGGTTTATGTTTCTGAGTGAATTTCCTTGAGGTTGGGGGAGGTATGGATTTGAATTTTCTTTTCAGTTCCTTTGGTGGTGAAGAAGTAGTTAAGAAGGTAGGCAATTTGATGGTGTCCCAATCAATAGGTTCCTCTTTAGGGATGATTGGTTCACCATGGATATTTATACTGGTATCAGCAACAAAAGGTTCAGGAATAGAAGGTTGTGGTTTGGATTTTGATTGAAGTACTTCAGTGTCATCTTCACTCTTCCTTTTTGCCCTAACCTTCTTTCTGTTACCCTTCTTCCATTTCTATCTTTCCTCACTTTCTTCTTCCACACTTTCACCAACCATATTCCCCATATCCACATCTATACTTTCAGTCTTGTTTTCTCCACTCTTGTCTTCAATCTTCTTCTTTTCTTCAATTAGACTTGACTTTAGCTGTTTTTCAAGCTTTGCTTGTGCTCTTTTGTCAGCCTTCAGCTTTTTAGCTTCTTCCTTTAGCCTCATGGTCTCTTCCCTATTGGCTATTGAGAATTTGGGATGTCCTTGAATCACACAGATACTCTTTCCCTCTCTATAGATGATAGCCATATTCATTTTTTCCACTACATCCTTGGTCTCTTTGTGCTTTATGATATTACCACCCAAAACTTTGTCTTCATCAGGCTTTGGAAGAGGAAAATCCACTTCTTTTAGCTGAGCAGGAGTTAGAGGGTTCTTTGTAGAGGCCTTGTTGAATCTAGTGGTTGGCCTGAGTACCATGAGCTTTAGGTTCCTTGAAGAGGTTTCTCCAACCTTATTCCTCCTTACTGGCTTGTGCTCCATAATGATTGGCTCAACTTTTGTGTTATGTTTCACAGATAGGGATTTTGCATTTGTAGAACCAAACACTTGTTGCATCCTTTCATCAATTTTCCTCATTTGCTCTTTCACCTTCATCTCAGCTGCTGCTAGCTGGATTAGATCAATTCCATCAAGCTTTCCTTTGATTTGAAGTGTTGGAGAAGTAGTGATGGCAGGAACTAGCACTTTGGATATTTGAATTTATATAGATGGCTCCCCTTCCCCTTTATTCTCCCCCTTTTTGTTATCATCAAGGAGAGGGGTCAAGCCCTGTGTATTAGAAGACTTGTCTGAGACTGTTGATTTTGAAGAATGGTCACCATAGAGTTCTCAATAATTTGAACGCTTTCCTCCAATTTGGCCATCTTCTTTTCAGCATCCGATTTTCTTCTCAGTCTCAATAACAGTTCATGCATAGTACCAAAGGGCATAACTGCATCCAGTTTCTCAGTAGTGTAAGACTTTAAGTCAGATATATCCTTTTTGAGTTCATCCACACTTAGATTTTATCTTAGTTGTTGTAGCTTCATGTGGTGTAAAGAATTTAAGTGTGCTTGGAGAATGGCCTTGGTACTAGCATTGGAATTTCCTGAATTGCCTTTTGGATAGCCATGACTTGTTTGACTAAGGATACATTGAAGTGCCCTGGTGTAGACTCCTTTGTCAATGCCCATTCAGGTAACTCTGGAATAGAGATTGGGACTTCATCTCCCCATAAGCTCATGCTTCCATCAAAAGAACCAAAGTCATCATCATTAGAATTTACTCCAAATTCTTCAGATGGCTCTCCAGTTGTAGAAGGCATCATATTGACAACAACTTTATCCCTTTGTAGAGATTCTGAAGTATGTACTAGGTTTAAAGTCTTTTCTGCCTCCTCATTGCCCTGAGTAGCCAGCAGTTGATAGGCTGCACAGGATGAGTAAAACTGTGAGCATCCAAGGAAATGTTATCAATTTCAGCTCTGTAATGTTGCTGAAATGGTCTTCCCTTGTCAGCATTATCCACAATCATTGACTCACTAGCAATGGCTGGATCCACCCTTATATCTCCTGTACCTGCTTTTCTCTCAATTTCTCTCTTTTCTTGCATCAGGGGCTCCCCTGGCTCACACTCCTCACACCCTCACCTTCACCTACCAAGGTGGTACTCCTCTCACTTTCTTTTGCCATGCTGGAAGAAATAGCATGCATATTTATACTCTCAAGCTCTCTTTTTGCCTGGGAGCAACCCATCCTCTCACTCAAGTTTTCACTCCCTTCCCTCAGCCCTAGAAGTGATTGTACAGTAACCATGTCTTCTACACTTAGAGTTAACTCAGTTGTTTGTGTAGAGACCATCAACGGATAAAGAATATCCGTTGAAGTTGAAACTGATGGTATCAACGGATAACTGCTGTTAAGCTTATCCGTTGAAGAACAGCCACTTGTCAACGGATGAGGAATATCCGTCGAAGAAGGAAAAGAAGTAGAAATTGAAAGTGACATAATTGTTGAATCTGTGTGGATTGATTTTAAATTAATTGACACAGATTCTTCAACTAGGTCTGAAAGAATTGGCTGATGATCCAACAAATCATCTAAAAGATGATGATCACCGGTACTTGAGTGGGGCTCCTCCCTGAGTTGTAAAGAGGGAGAATCAGGAATTGATGTGAAAATCATGTCCACATCCAGAGATGGTGATGGACAATTTGGTGGTAGGTGTGTGTCAATTTTGAGAGAATGGGGCTGTGACTCCATATTTGTTGGAGTCACATCAAGCTGAATTTGTGAAGGCATAGATACAAGTGATTGTATCTGTGCAGTGTGTGCACCCAGTGTTGAAACTAGGGGTTTGACCTTCTTTCTTCTTGTGAAGGCTTTTACAGGTGAGTGTGTGGCTTCAGTGTCCCTCCCTCTTTTGTTCTGTGTCTCTGGTTGGGGACTATTTTCAATAGCTACACCCTTTTGGGAGGGTGCAACTAGGGATGAGTTTGAATCCTTTTCAACCACCACAGTCTTTTGATAAACTGTGGCTTGGCTAGCTTGGGTACCACTCACCTCTCCTACCTTATTCTGGGGGTTTTCTTTATGTTCACCCCTCCCCTCACCACTAACACCCTGTTCACTCCCCTCAGGATTTATGGTAGTTGTTACAACTGTTGTCTTTTGAGAGACAACAGCGGTGGCTTTCTGTGACTTGGGTTTTGAAATTTTAGGTTTGGTGACCTTGGTAGGAATCTGTTGGGGCATTGACACATATCCCATGGCCACACTTGAAGGCAAAGAAATGTTGGGGTTGGAAGTAGTAGGAGTTGAAGAAGTATTTACCTTACTTACCTAAGGTGTAGCCATTATTGGTAAGTATACCAATGGCACCTTACTGTTGAGGTCAATCCTTAAAAGGTCTGCAAGGACCCTCTTTTCTTGTACCCAGCACTTGAGCTTATTACTCTCATTATTTATGACCAAACCTTCAGCAACATGGTTAGCCAATAACATAAAAAATCTAGCATAATAGATGTTATGAGTTCTATTAGCCTTGTTACCTAACCTAGTATTTAATTCTAGCATAACATAGTTGCTAAAATTATAGTACCTATCAGAAACCAGCATATAGTGCATATTAACAAGTACTGAAGTTATTGCATCAAAATTACTAATTTTCCTAGAGAAAACCTTGATAAAGGCATCACTGAGAAAACTCCACTCTTTCCTAAGGCCTTCTCTCTTAATACTGCCTAAACTAGTAGAATCAAGGGAATAGCCTATGGAATCTAACATGCTAGATACATCATTATCAGTGTGTGGTGTCATGGCATTGTTTTTAGGTAATTTAAAACATGACTGTATATCATCAGAGTTAAAACAGTAATCCTTACCTTTGAGAGAGAAGGAGATGGTCATATCAGTGGAGTTGAACTCAGCATTTGTCCAAATCTCCTCAACTACCTCACAGTAAATCATTGGGGTCTCCAGCATTGCATAGCTCAGTTTGCAGTTCTTGATGAAATCCATCATCTTATGATAATCTGAGTGGACTTCATTTTTTTCCACCAAAGCTACAAAATTGTTTTTCTCATAGACAAACCCAGATTGGCACATTATCTTTACTACTGGTGCCATTGTTGTGGGTAGAAGTTACAGAGAAAAGTTGAGAGTTTTGGGAGAGAAAGAGAGTAAAAGATTTTGAAATTTCAAGAAAGCGTAAAGTGAAAATAAGAATTCAAAGGGACTTTTATACTTTCTCAAATTAAAACATAAAGAGAATGATTAAACAATATTTTTAAGTAAATTACAGTTGTTTAAGAATAAAAGAAAAACTGAATGTATTCTAAAAACTGCCTTTAATACAAATATATACAACTGTATATATATATATCAACGGTTAAGAAAATAGAATCAACGGCTGTGATCCACTTGAATCGACTGATGTGACAGTTCAACGGATGAGGTAAACGGTCATCCGTTGAAGATTAACACAGTTTTATCCGTTGAAGAATAAAATTTCCAGAAGTGTATCTTTCAACGGATAATGAACATCCGTTGATGGAACAACTTTGGCTTTCAACGGATAGAAAGTATCCATTGATAGAATAAACTTTACCTAAAGCCAAATTTGCTCTTACAACAAATTCATTCCAGGCTGCATAACAAATTACAATTAGGACATGAATTTAGGAATAATTAAGCATACTTAGCTCACTTACCAATCTTGTGAATGTTGATTCATCAAGTGACTTGGTAAATATGTCTGCAATTTGTTTTTCACTTGGAACAAAATGAAGTTCTACTATATCATTCATCACATGTTCCCTTATGAAGTGGTACTTGATGTCAATGTGCTTGGTTCTTGAATATTGCACTGGATTTTCAGTAATGGCAATGGCACTTGTGTTGTCACAGAATATTGGAATTTTGTCAACATTTAGCCCATAGTCAAATAGTTGATTCCTCATCCATAATATCTATGCACAGCAACTACCAGCAGCAATGTACTCAGCCTCAGTTGTTGATGTAGAAACAGAATTTTGCTTCTTACTAAACCATGACACAAGCTTATTCCCTAGAAATTGATAGGTGCCAGTTGTACTTTTCCTGTCTATTCTGTAACCTGCATAATCTGCATCTGAATAGCCAATTAGATAAAAACCAGACTCTCTAGGGTACCAAATTCCTAGATTTGGAGTCCCTTTGAGATATCTGAAAATTCTTTTAATAGCAACTAAGTGAAATTCTCTAGGATCAACTTGAAATCTAGCACAAAGACAAGTAAAAAATATTATATCAGGTCTACTAGCAGTTAAATATAGAAGTGAACCAACCATGCCTCTATAGCTTGTAATGTCCACAGACTTTTCAGCCTTATTTAATTCAAGCTTAGTGGCAGTGGCCATGGGAGTTTTTGCAGATGAACATTCCATTAAGTCAAACTTCTTTAAAAGATCATAAATATATTTAGTTTGACTAATGAAAATTCCACCACTAACTTGTTTAACTTGTAAACCAAGAAAATAAGTTAGCTCTCCCATCATGCTCATTTAATATTTACTTTGCATTAAATTAACAAACTTTTTACAAAGTTTATCATCTGTAGAACCAAATATAATATCATCTACATAAATTTGAACAAGTATTGTAGAGCCATTAACATTTCTAAAGAAAAGAGTTTTGTCAACAGTACCTCTAGTGAAGTGATTATCTAGAAGAAATTTTGACAAAGTCTCATACCAGGCTCTAGGTGCTTGCTTTAGTCCATAGAATGTTTTCAACAGATATACACATAGTCTGGAAAATTTGGATCTTCAAACCCTGGAGGTTGACTCACATAGACTTCTTCCTCCAATTCTCCATTCAGAAATGCACACTTGACATCCATTTGATAGAATTTGAAATTGGCATGGGCTGCATAGGCTAGAAAAATTCTGATGGCTTCAAGTCTTGCAACAGGAGCAAATGTCTCATCAAAATCTATTCCCTCTTGTTGAGAGTAGCCCTTGGCAACTACTCTAGCTTTATTCCTAATGACAATGCCATTTTCATCCATCTTGTTTCTGAATACCCATTTTGTGTCAATAGAACTCTTGTTCTTTGGCTTGGGTACCAGCTTTCATACTTTATTCCTCTCAAATTGGTTTAGCTCCTCTTGCATTGCTAAAATCCAATCTGGGTCCAATATAGCTTCTTCCACTCTTTTAGGTTCCTCCTGTGATAGAAAACTACTGTACAGACATTCATCTTGAGTAGCACTTCTAGTTTGAACTTTAGATGTTGCATCACCAATGATCAGTTCAAAGGGATGACTCTTGGTCCATTTCCTTGAGGTGGTAG